>NW_021941074.1:0-1005 GCF_000721785.1 Aureobasidium pullulans EXF-150 | reverse complement strand
CTAGCTAGACTATATAGGCCTACTAGTCCTCTAAACTTAAGAAGGTTCGCGAAGAGCTTAAATGCTCTTCTATAAACGAGATCTACGCTATTACTTAAATGGAAAATGCTCTTAAAAATGAAGCCTAGGCCCGCCGCTTAGAGGCTAAAGCTATTAAAGCTACCCTGCCTACGGTTAATACCCCCGCTACCTTAGATCCTATAACTCCTAATGTTAAGGATAACGTAGTACTTTACGGTCGAACGCCTACGCTTACTTCTCCCGCTCCTAAGTCTTCGATTAGCTATTCTAAAAAGATACCTAACCCGTTTTAGGGAGACCGCTCCTAATTCGACGTCTTTGCCTCTAAGATTAGAGAAAAAATGAGCGTTAACTACGATCGCTTCCCTACTACCTAGTCCCGTCTTACCTACCTATCTAGCTATCTCGAAGGCCGCGCCTACTTATACATTTAACCTTATATCCGTAATGGTATTTATACCCTTAAGGATTACGAAGAAGGACTATAAGTTCTTAAAAGAGCTTTCGGAGACTAGAACTGCGCCCGTAATGCCTAGAATGACCTTCTTACCCTTCGTTAAAAGAACTAGGAGTTCGGACAGTTCTTTACTAAATTCTACCGCCTCGCCCTTAAATCTAGAATGCATAATGACGCTCTACCTATAATCCTCGAAGCTACCTTATCTAAGGAACTTAAGCAATAACTTATAATGGTTTTAGGCGACATTCCTAATAGAGACTTCTACGCCTATACTAAGTATCTATAAGAACTCGAGAACCGCCGCCGATACTTTATAACTATCGAAGCCCCTACTCCTCGACCCTCGGCCCNNGCTCCCNNTAACTAGATTCCTCGTAACCTTATCCCCCGTACGGTACCCGTCTCTACCTAGGTAGTAGCTATTCTAACGGTTTTAAACAACTCTAGCCTAACTATAGGCGAACCTATTACTATTAATAACGTAAAAGGTCGTAAGATAACCGAACCTAGTGTCCGCGAATTCT
>NW_021941073.1:0-48344 GCF_000721785.1 Aureobasidium pullulans EXF-150 | reverse complement strand
TAATATATTTAGTAAGTCTTCTATTACTATTACTAGAGAGGCTAGGGTAGCCTCTACGACGAAGCCTAAGCCTCTAAGCGAGGCTTAGTATATATAAGTATATCTTTACTTTCAAAGACACCGATACTTAGGGCATCGATTAGTCTTTACTACTAGTAACTATATTACTAGTAGGACTCTATACGTTACTATATACCTTTATACCCTTATAATTCTAATCGATCTACCTAAGGTAGTAGCCTATAGAGCCTAAAAACCTATCTAAGGTAGCGACTACTAGAAACGATACGCCTACCCTATCTATAGGGTAAGATAGGTAAGACGTATATACGCTAGTTACAGAATAATAACTAGCGACTCCTCGTACGGACTAGCTAAGCCTTAAAGACATTAAGCGCTTAATCGTATACGAAGAGGTAAGGGCTAAACTTCTCTACTTACGCGTAGAGAATAAAGGTATTACCTTACGTACGTAGCGCATATAGAACGCTAGTAATACTCTAGCATAACCTACCTCTAACGTAGGTAGCTAGCTTAACGAAATAGGGGCCTTATACGTAGATCGTATAGGGACCGTATACGTACTATACTCCCTCGAACTAAGCCCCTTAGGTAACGAGACGCCCTATTTAGTTATTACGTACGTATCGTCTAAGGTAATATAGGTTACAGTATCTATACTAAGTAGAACTTAGAAGTAACCTAACATTCTACCTTTTAATAGAAAAAAGATAGACGACGCTATTCTATTCCTAAACTACCTAGGCCTCGCATTTAATAATAACGAGGCTTACTTCTAAACTAATAAGGATAAGATCGTCTACGGTCTAACCTACGTTAGGGGAGAAGCTAAAAAGAAGGCTATAAGGGAGTTTAGGGAGGACGCGCGCTATATAAAGACCTAGAAGGAGTTTAAGGACTTTATTATAAATACTATCTAGGACCCTATTAACTAGTAACTTATACTTATATATAAGTATAAGGACGCTATTTAGGGACTAAACGAGTAGGTAGGCATATTCGCCGTACGCCTCGAGAATATAGAGAAGGAGTTCCCTAACTAGTATACGGAACCGTAGCGTATACAATACCTACTCGCTAAACTATAGTAGAGCCTTTAAACTACTATCGTTAAGTCTATAGAAGTACTATAGGACTAAGAAGCACTTATCTTACGATATAAGAGAATTAAGAACGCTAGGTTAATAGGTAGCTAGAGGAACCGTAAGAGGGAAGTAGAAGGTCCTCCTAGAGGAGCCCTAAGCGGGCCTAAGTTCTAAAGAGGTAACTCGTAGGGCTAGTATAGTACGCCTGTACGCGTAGCGCCTACGTCTTAGCTAACCTATAACCGACCTCCTCGCTAGCTATAGAACCTACTACGAGTCCTAAAGTTAATAGATATCTACAATTATTACGGTAAGTAAGGACATTAGGTAGTAGACTACTAAAGCTAGCTTAGAGCTACTAGAATAGTAGAAGAGATAGTAAAGGGTCTAGGAAATAGGAAGACTATTAGTAAGACTCTAGTCGATAGTTAGATAAAGAAATTAAGTTATACCTAGCGCTAATACTAAGAGGCGTATATAAGATAGAGGAACGTAATGTCTAGCTTAAGATGCTATTAGATAGTAGAGCAGACATTAACGTAGTCTCTTAATTGTTCATAGTTTAACACTCCTTAATACCTGTAGAAGGAGCTAAGCTCCTTACTCTAAGTAGTTATATAGGGATTAGAGTAGATTACTACTATAGAGCGTATAAGCTATAACTTTGCATCGTCGACTCTACTAGTATAGTATAGACTACATCTAGCGTATTCTACGCTCTAGCTATATAAGGACCTCTAGTTATCCTTAGCAAACCTTAGATTAAGAAATAAGGGTTAGAGACCTAGGAAGGAGGCGATAAGTAGCGCTACGGCGTTACGAAGGACACCATTAAGGTAGACTTAATTAAGAGGTTCAAGAAGTTCCTACGAAAGGAGCTAGTAGTCTTCGCTATTATATACATAAGTACACTATATATAGATAGCAAGGGATAGATCCCTCTAGAGTTATCCGACTTTACTTCTATATTCGATTATAAAGACGTAGTAAACTAACTATTCCCCGTCGGCGTAGAGTATACGATTAACCTAGAAGATAAAAAGTAACTACCCTTCTAACTACTATATAACCTCTCTTATGCTAAGTTAGATACGCTTTACGTATATCTAGATAATGCCTTAGAGAAGGGATAGATCTAAAGAAGTAAGAGCCCTACTAGGGTACTAATCCTTTTCGTTCTAAAGAAGGACAGTACTCTACGCCTATACGTAGACTACTAGGGCCTAAACGACGCTATAGTTAAGAATAGATATCCTTTGCCGCTAATTAGCGAGATACTAGACCGCCTAGCGAGCTCCTAGGTATTCTTAAAGATAGACTTAAAGGATATATACTATCGCATCCCTATTAAGAAGGGGGATAAGTAGAAAATGGCGTTTTAGACAAAATATAGCTATTTCGAGTATCTTATAATGCTATTTAGTCTTACTAATGCACTAGCAACGTTCTAAGCGTATATTAATAAAGCGCTATTAGGTCTTATAGATACCTACTACGTAGTATACTTAGACGACATCCTTATCTTTAGTAAGTTAAGGGAAGAGTATAAGTAATACCTACAGCTTATATGCGAGCGCCTATAGAAGTATACCCTCTTTACTAATCCGAAGAAGTATAAATTCTTTACTAATAGAGTTAAGTTCCTAGGCTACATCGTTAGTACTAAAGGTATTAGTATAGACGAGTTAAGAGTTAAGATAATCTGAGACTAGGAAGAACTAAAGTCGTTCTACAACGTATAGGTTTTCCTAGGCTTCGCTAACTTCTACTACCAGTTTATTAAATACTATTCTAAGATAGCGCACCCGTTAACGAGTATACTTAAGGGTAGCTAGAATAGTAAGAAGAAAGGAAGCTTTAAGATAAATGTAGACGTAGCGTAGGCGTTCTATACGCTAAAAGAAGCGTTTATAATAGCCCTAATCTTAGCTTACTACGACCTAAAGGCGCCGCTTAGGATTAAGACTAACGCGTTAGCCTTCGCTATAGCGAGAATCCTCTTATAGAAGCTAGAGATAGACGGCGTTACGAGGTAGTACCTAGTTGCGTACTAGTCCTATAAGCTTACTAATGTAGAAACTCGCTATAAAACGTACGACTAGGAGTTAATAGCTATTATCGAGGCTTTTAAGTAGTAGTAGTACTACTATAAGGGAGCGCTACACTAGATATAGGTGCTTACTAATTATATAAACCTCTAGAGGTAAAGAAAGGTAACTACGCTAAATAAGCGATAGGCTAGATAGGCCGTGTTTATAGAGTCCTTCGACTAGGTTATCGAGTATCGTTTAGGTAGTACTAATCCTATAGATGTACCCTTAAGAAGGCTAGACTACTATTCTAAATAGCTAGAGCTAAACTACTTATTACTAATACTAAGGAATAAGCTAGCCGCCTAGGTAGATAACGCTTCTATAGTAGTGCGATACGTTATAAACCGAATTTCCTAGGGGTAGGGTTACCTATAGGCCGCCTACGCGACGCCTACGTTACCTACTTAAACCCCTCGAAATTTTGGAATACCTCGATACGCTATAGTTATAGCACTTAGGGGAGAAGACCTAGAGATAGAGGTAAGTAAACCCTTAAAGGAGGTTATCCTTACTATTTAAGCAAAGTATAAGAAGCTAGAGAGCCGAAGGCCCCTTATACTTAGAGACGGGCTTTAGGTACGTAAAGGTAAGATCTAGATCCCTCTAGACGGCGCATTAAGAGTAGAGATTATACGAAGACATTACGATAATCCCCTCGTAGCGCACTTTAGACGTAATAGAACTATAAGCCTTATTACTTAGAAGTTCTTCTAGCTAGAGATATAGAAGGAAGTTAAGGAGTATGTAGAGTCTTACGATATATACTAACGTACAAAGACGAAGAGGTATTAGCTATATAGCAAGCTTACGCTACTACTACTTCCTAAAGGGCTATAGTAAGAATTGTTAATAGACTTTATTACTAACCTACCCCCTAGTAAGTAGAGAGTAAAGGTCTACAACTTAGTCTTAGTTATAGTCGATAGATATACTAAGATGTCGCGATATATCCCTATAAATAAGATATGCTTAGTAATAGATCTAGTAGACTTATTTATAGATAAGATTATTAAGAACTATAGCGTACTAAAGGGTATCGTCTTAGATAGAGGATCGGTCTTTACTAGCGCGTTCTAGTCGAGCTTTTACTACGTTAGCCATATTAAGAGGCAGCTAAGCACCGCATTCTATCTATAGACTAATAGCTAGACCGAACGGTAGAACTAGACGCTTAAGTAGTACCTACGGTACTACTACGTAGAGAAGTAGGATAGCTAGGCTTCCTAGCTCCTACTAGTAGAGTTCGCGTATAATAATAGCATAAATGTGTCGACAGGATAGAGCCCTTTCTTTACTCTAATAGGATACTATTCGGAATTGTTTATAGAGACTCGAGACGAGTCTAGGGAAGGGGAGGTCTAAGCGGTTATAAACTAAATTAAAGCCCTAAAGAAGGTACGGAGGGAGCTAGCAGAGCGATAGTAGCGAGTAAGCGAATCGTAGGTAAAGGGCTATAACAAAAATTATAAACCTAAAGGGTTTAAGGTCGGCGACCTAGTAATGTTATTAGTAAAGAACCTTAAGCTAAGAACGCCGAATAAGAAGCTCTCTTATAGGTATATTAGACCGTTTATAGTCTTAGATATAGTTAGAGCATAGGCGTACCGCCTAGCGCTACTAAACGAGTACCGAGTCTATAAAGTATTCTATATCTCGCTTCTTAAACCGTACATGTAGTAGGAAGGCGTAGAGGCGCTAGAGTTCTAGGCACTAGAGTTAATTAAAGGAGAATAGGAATAGGAGATTAAAAAGATCCTAGAAGACTATACTCGGGGTAGTAAGGTTTCTTACTTAGTTAAATAGGTAGGATAGTTAGAGGACTATAATTAGTAGCTACCTAAGTTAGAGTTAGCGTATATAGATAGACTTACGAAGGCATATAAGGCTACGAAGGGTAGGAGAAATAGAATATAGAGATAATAAATTTTAATTTTGCTATCTAAGAAGTTACTCCGTAAGGGAGCTCGACTATAGGGGTAGGAACTTTCTAACCCTAATAAGATAAGACTAGCGGAGGCTCTTAAACTCTTACGTAACGCGCGAAGAGAATAAGAGGATCTCTACTAAGTAAGGTCGAGGCGTACTAGGTACGTACCTAACGAGTAGGTCTAAAAACCTACTCCTTAGAGTAGCTATTATCTAAGTAGCCTCTAATAGAGTCGAGCTCTATAAGAGAGATACTAGCGGGGCTAGAGCTACAACGCGAACGGCGACTATATCTACTACCTCTATTATAGTAGAGGCGACTATAAGAGCGACGCTCGCTAGGAGTAGCGGCTATCTCGAGTACGCGACGTAGGTACTACGACTCGATTAGAGCCTCGCAACGTATAATCTCGTTAGTAGTTATATTACGATTAAAGACGTAGGAGACTACGATATTACTAATACGCTAAGTCAAGGAGTTACTATACTAGCGGCGACGGTTATAGAATTCGCGTAGCGCGCGGTCGATAATTAGCTTATATATACGTAGGTAGACCGACTAGTAGTATTAGGCGAGGAGTAAAGCGTCCTTAGCGCGGACGATATCGTTAAAGTAAGGCGATAGGATAGAGGGTAAGGGAATGCACTTATAGCGACTACTAGTATAGCGCTAGTATGCCTTAGATATACTAGGCTCGTAATAAGCGTTATAGGCGTCTAGAGGATATTAGCGTATACGTATCGTATAGGGGTAATAGTAGGAAGCTTACCTAGCTCGTTAGCGGATAGGTGCTAAGTACACCTAAAGTATATAAAGTCTTAAAGTACCTTAATAGTACTAATAGCGTATCTAGTAGAGAAGTTAAGTATCGGAGAGAGTAAACGCGAGCGAGAAGGGGAACTAAGGTTAAAGACTAGAGGGTTACCCTAGGAGAGGCGACGACTATAGGTACGACGTAGGTCCTCCTTAGCGGCCTTAGCGGTACGTCGCTCCTCCTTAATCGACTCGGCGGCGTCGACGATACGCTTAGCCTTAGTAGTAGTATCGAACTTACGGCGACGACGCTTACGCTCCTTAGGCCTAATAGCGTAGGGGTAGCGAGTATAGTTAGTAAGTAAGACGTACTTAAGGGTATAAGTTAGAGTAGCGTTATAACTATAACTAGTAGAGCTAACGCGGGGAGAGCGACGACATAAAAGGTCGTACTCCTATTAGTTTCTTACTAGAGTAGTATAGTAGTCCTCCTTAGTAGCGTAGTTAGCGCATCTACGAGTATTAAGATCGTTAGTAGGACTAGAGCGAACATAGGGCGAACTAGCGTTCGAGAAAGGGTTAATATAAGAGTATAAAGGTATGTAGCAACGTATAAAGTCCTACTAGTGATATCGTTACTAATGGTAAAGACTAATCGATGCCCTAAGTATTAGTGTCTTCGAAAGTAAAGATATACTTATGTATGCTAAGCCTCGCTTAGAGGCTTAGGCTTCGTCGTAGAGGCTACCCTAGCCTCTCCGGTAATAGTTAACTAAGCTACTAGTACCTTTAGACATTAGGGTAAGGTCCTCCTAATTATAAGAGATAGGTACGTAGCGTACGCTAGGCGAGGCGGCTAAAAGCTCCTTAATATAGCGGCGTAGGGCAATAAGCTAGTCTTTAATAGGAGTCTTACCGAAACGTACGCTACGCGAGCTACGAGTAGATCTAGAAGTAGGTACGGCGCGACTACGACGAGTAGGGGTTATAAGGTCCTTAAAGGGTAATAACGAGTACTTAGTACGACGGCGGCGTAAAGTAGAGCTACTACTAAAGTTAGGCTAGTAAGGGCGAGATAGAGTAAGTAACTCCTCGCGAATACAGTGTATACGCTTAGTAGATACTATAAGGGCGCCGTTTAGTAGGGTATTAGGAGAAGTATAGATAGATATAGTAGCCTTATAGCGACGACGGTACTAGGATCTAGGACTAGGGAACGGATTACGTAGAGTACTAGGCTTATAATAGGAGCTAAAACTATACGTACTACTAGTAGAGCGTAGGTAAAGAGGGCGATAGATAGTAAGGAAGGCGATAGTCTTAAGTACGCCCTTATAATATACCTCCTCCTTATAGAGACGGGCTATAGATTCGCGCTCGAAGCGTATAAGGTCTAAGTTCGATATAGTAAAATCTATCTATTAGAAGAGTTAGTATAAGGTGCAAAAGTAACTTATAGAGTAAGCCTATTAGAGGAGGGGATAAGTAAGGTAGGCACGTATACTACGTATATGCTACGCGTATATAGCTATAATAAAAAACAATTCTAAAAGCGGAAAAAAGTCGAAACCATTAAATATATGCTTAGCGTAAGCGGCGCACGTATTAGAGAAGATAAGTAGTATTAAGAAGGGTTACTTACTAGAAGTATTATAGCTACTAAGTAGATAGTACGAAACTAAGAAGAGGAAGAATTACTAGCGTAATCTAGAATTCTATATATTATACTATAGTATATACTACTAAGATAATAGCGCTATTATTACGACGCTAGGGCGTACTCTAGTAAAGCCTAGGGAAGTAGGCCCGTATGCGACGTATATAAGACGCGACAATTTTATAAATCCTAGCCGTACGCGACGCGACGCTAGATTTAGGAGCAAGTAAAGTAGACGCTACTCCCCCTATACGAGCCCCCTACGAGTCGCATACAAGGCGAACTATAATTAAGCACGTATTACGTACTATACGCTAGCTATATATAATATACTTACTATCGGCCTCCTAGTTATAGATAACTATATAGAGGGGGGGATAATTATTATTAGAGAGGCTAGGGTAGCCTCTACGACAAAGCCTAAGCCTCTAAGCGAGGCTTAGCATATATAAGTATATCTTTACTTTTAAAGACACTAATACTTAGGGCATCGATGAGTCTTTACTACTAGTAACTATATTACTAGTAGGACTCTATACGTTACTACATACCTTTATACCCTTATAATTACCTCTTAAGTAGGCTTAATACTACTTATAGCCCTTATTAATAACTCTTAATCTTAATCTAGAAGCTAGAAGGGTAAGTAAGTAGTATACGCTAGATTAATACTTAATAGCATTATTAGGAGTATAAAAGGTAAAGGGATAGACTAGGTCTAAGTAGGCGTTAATAGCGTTAAGGAAGAGGTTTATTTAAGTACTAAGCTTACTTATAGGTAAGCTAAAGCTACTAGAGATATAGAGGGAATAAAGGATAAAGTTAAAAAGTATCGCCTAGTAATCGGAAGCTAGAGCTCTAGGGGGAATAGGCATTAAGGGGTAGAACTAATACGTATGTTGTAATTAAGTTAGTTAACTACTATTATAGTATAGAAGTCTTTATATTGCAGCTTCTCTACATCACCTAACTTCCTCTTACTATATCTATTACCCTAACTACTATATTGTAATAGATAAGTTAAAGGTAAGCCTAATCTATAATTAAAGGGTTTTAAACTATTTAAATGTTAGTTAAAACTTAAGGGATTTTATAGAAGGAAGTTAACGTACGAAAGTCCTTAATCTTAGCCTTATTAAGATAGTGTCTATTACTAGTATTCTAGTTATTCTAGTTAGGCTTCTTACTACCGCCGCTACTACTACTACGACCCTAGCTAGTAGCTATTAATCCTAGGCCTAATTAATGAAGAACTAAAGCTATCTTAATACGCGTTAAGAGCTTAAAGATATAAGAGAAGAAGAAGAGGAGGAAGGTATAATATAAGTTAAGAAGAAAAGTTAGTTAATATTAATATATTAGAGAGGGTTAAGAAGAGAAAGAAGAGGTCTTTTAAGGCTTTTAAGTAGTTAAATAGAGGGAGAAGCTTAAGATTAAGAAGGAATTAGTAATAAGCGAGGCTAGGTTATAGCTTTTAAATAGTCTAAGGTAGTTAATATATTTAAGTAAGAATAAGAGTACTATTCTTTAATAAGACTTAAGTATATTAATAGCTAGTTATTAAGTAGTTAAGAGCAAGTTTAAGGGAGTTAAAGAATTTAACTTCCTAATACAGTAATATCTAATAGATATAACTAGATATAACTAGATATAAAGTCTAAATAAATATCTAGTCATTAGTAGATATTAACTAGATATTATAGACTTAGAAAGGGGGTCCTCTAGATATAGATTAGACTAGATAAGTTAGACTAGATATCTATCTAGTCCTATCTCTAGGGAAAGGGATATTTTAGGTGTAGGGGGAAGGTGTAGGGGAAGAGGTTAAGACTTAATGTAGCTAGTTAATAAAGAGAGATAATGTAAAATATCTCTAGCATCGACATAGTCTAAGTTTATAATCCTTAGCCTCGAACCTAGGAGTTTAGTAGAAAGTAATTATACTTCTAGTTAAAAAGCCCTAAAAAGGTAAGTAGAAGCAAGACGAAAATAGTTAAAATATTACGTCTACTTATTATGCACATATAAAAGTAAGGTTTCCTATTCTAAAAGAACTATAAAATATGGGATTCTTCTCTATTGTTGCTAAATAGCTAATTACTATGTTTCGATGAAGGGTCTAATTTTAATCTCGAGATACATCTATTAGAAGATAATAATAGTTAATTATAGGCGTATAATTATGTATTGTCCATGTCGTAAGCTTAAGATGTCTAAATCACCTAATGTTAAACTTGCTATAAAATTTTCCAACAATTTTGTAAAGGCCGCTAGAAAGACTATACGTAACGCATCACTTCTTTATATACTTAGAGCCCATTCTAGTCTTAATAGCGTCTCGCTCCCCGATCCTTAAGATCTAGTTTAGAAGATGAGGAAACTAGGCATTTATATCTTCCTCTTTAAAGCCCCTAAGTTTCTACTTAGACGTCTAAGTCTAGGTTCTAATATTAGTAATACTATATTTGCCTTTTCTTGCTCCTACTAAGTATTCTCGCGGTCTTTTACTATACTTTCTACTAAGTTGTATTTCTAAAACGCTAAAGACTCGTAAGGTCTTATTATAGAAGCGCTCTATAGCTATTAGGACCTTTTTAGCAGCTCTACTAAAGAACCTAAGCTATCCTTAGTAAGGTGCTCTAGATCTATACTAGAAGAAAAGCTACTATAGCATTTAGCTATACTTAACTTTATCGTCGAAAGTAAAGAGCCTATCTTTGTTAAATTTCTTAACAAGATAGAGTAGCTTAGCCGACGTCTCTATAACTAAGAAGGGTCGATCTCTAGTGTTATTAACGATAGTAAGGATTCGACCGTTTAGGTTTAAACAAAGATACTAGTCTTTTTTCTGTTCGTTAGTAGAGATGTTAATAAGTGTAGTAGTCTAGGTAGTACTATAGACGGCCGCTAGCTCTTCGAGCATAATTTATACTTTCTAGCCGTTAGGTATGCTTTAAGTAAGGAGATGAAGGCCTTTAGCTTCCTTTACTTCCTAGGGTGTTTCGTTTATATAAATCTTAGCTATAATAGGAGCGCTCTAATATGTTAATGTAATCTAACGATAGTTAAGTAATGTCGTAATTAGAAGGGGTTATCTTCTAAATATAGTAGATGCTCGTCGTAACAACTTAGTTATTAAGCGGTAGTTATAGGCTATAGACAAAGTACGCGGGAATTTTACTAGATAACTACTAAGCATAGTTAAGCAATAATGCGAGTAATGATTAAATAGGTTAGTCTAAGTAGCATAGCATACTAGAGGAGAGCTCGAGTATAGGCCACATTAACCTCGTTTCTTAGTCTTTCTAAGAGCTAAGCTCTACCTACTATCGTTAACTACTAACAATGCTAACAATATACTAAGTGTTCTAGAACACGATTAACATTAAGTTACATTACTAGGCGGCGACGGCAGAAAATACTAAGGGGCATAGCTTAGTTAAAGAACTAATTAGTGCATTAAGGCGAACTAGTAATAACACTACTTATATACTTACTATTCTATACTTATGCTAATTACACTCGTAGTCTATTATCCCGCCTTTATCCTTATATACTATCTCTAAAACAGTAAAGTCTTGTAGAGTTTCGGTGTATATGCGCTCTATAGCCTCTAGAACCTCTCCTACGACTCTACTAAAAAGTTCGATTTTCCTAGAATAACTTAGCCGACGTCTTTATACTTATAGAAGGAGCCTACCTTAATACTTTCTACAACGCTATCTCCGATCCTTTATACTAAGAATGTACTAATCTCTACTTTTGCTCGTTAATAGATATATCGATATATATAATATTCTAGGTAGCTACGCTTAGTAGTTAACACGGCCCTAGAGGTGATTTTACTGCCTTATATTATAGTAGACATAGAAAGGAGCCTAGAGCAGGTGTTCGTAGGATAACGAGGCTATATTTAAGGCCGAGGGTATTAGGGGTAAAACTAGTAGGGGACGGCAAAATTTGAAGTCTTAGAGGTACTTTAGTTATCTAGTGTAGATATAGGATTAAGAGCATTGCTAATATACACTAGCGAGTAGATTATACTAGTACTTAATTCCTAAAGGCCTTTTAGTTAGTTAATAAGAGTTTATGTAGAAGCTATAGGATTTCGCGCAAATTGCAGAGATTACATTTATGTTTCTCGAGTAATTAAAGTTTTCTTCCTATACCCGTTGTTCTATATAACCCTAACATTACTAGTAGTAGATCTCGTAGACATTACACTTAATAACTATAAGATTCATGGCCGAAGATTAGTCTCTAATAGCATATTAACAACTCGAAGAAGAGCATATCCTCGATTAAGGTTATATCTAATCGACTACACTAGTTCTCGCGGCTAACATAAGGAATACGATAGTTCTATGCTTAGAGCTTTAAATGTAGATATTACTATTACCTATATGTGCTAGCGCAAGTTACGTCCGCATTAGGCTAGTCTACGTGCGTAGGTTAGCTTTCGATCCTCTATACGTCGAATGTAGTTAGACTCTACGCTCTACTCTACTACGACATCTATATATATAATTATTATGTTAGAGTCTCTCTAATCTAATATAGACCGCGCGTTCCTCCGTCGGTGCCTAGGAACTATAACTAACTAGTACTCGAGGAAAGATTATAATTCTAAAACATGGTTAGGGTCTAACATGTCTAGAGTCGATTATTAGCTTTAGTATTTAACGTCTACGACAAAGCATTATCGAGGTTCTCTATCGTTTAACATATCTCTACCTTACTATCTTAAGGAGAAAATTCACTTACTATAGATCTTTATCTTACTCTTTATCTCGCGTTTTACCTCCTTAGACACGTCGAAACTTTCTAAAGCGTAATAACCTTTTAATTATTCTCTTAGACATTATGTCTATGTCTTACATCGATAGCGAGATTGCCTAGATATACCCTAATAGTACTCTCTATCTCGCCGAAGGCAATAGCGCTAACTACACTATCGTAGCATACCTAGTAGACCTTAGCATCTATAGCTATAGACCTTCTATTATAGCTAGTAGCGTCCTAATTGTCCTATACGCGATCTACATATATATCTAAGTTTTTCTTAGTCTACGTTATAAGTCTTAGTAGTTTATAGGCTATATAGTACTTAGATGCTTAGACGAGATTCTTAGCTACGTAGGACGTATAATGTACTAGTAGAACCCTTAGAACAATATAGGCTTCCTTATGTAGATTATGCTTATTACGATTAGACTGGTCTTCTTTGCTACTACTATATATATGTTACTTTCTTAGATATAAGTGCGCTCTCTAATTATGCGTAATTAAAGGAGAATTCTCCTAAGCTAATCATTATTATTAGTATTACGACCATCGTACTAGACCGCTTACGTTTTAATCCTAAATAGTATGTTTAGACCTTTATCTCGTATAACATAATTTCTCTTATCCTATAGGCGGTAGGTAGTAGCATCTCCTTATCGTCTTCGAGTTTAAGCAATATAGGCGTTAACATCGCGCTCGCTAGTCTTAGCATCTAAGTTATTACTCTCTTTATCTTTATTATTATCGTTATTAACTATACTATCTATAGTCGCTCCGTATAGTTAAAGTTGTCACTTCTAGGCTCTTTTAAGATCTTTTGCGCCGGTCTCGCTATAGCTATAGCATTAATCCTCGTACGCTATTCCTATCGTATCTACGAGCTTAGTAAAGGCTACTCTTACGATAGTAAGGCATTATAGGATAAGCCTCTTCTTATTATACTCGAATCTATATAAGTCCTTTTCTTCCTCTTAATTATTACTAGCTTAAGATAGCTATAAACTAATAATCTTCATTTACTAGTATAATTGTAGTCTTAGTATATTGTCTTATCGCCGTATACCTAGGTCTCGGATTCCGCCTTATATCCTTAGCGACCGCTTCTAAGACATTACTATTAGTTAAATCGCTTAAGAAGCATACTATTTAGGAGGCTTTATTAGTCTAAACACTATCGAATGGAATAATTTGTAGATGCATAGATATATAGCTTAACCTAGATAAGCTTAACTCTAAAAACTAAAGCTTACTAGTTAAGATAGAAATTCTGTGCCCTAGTGTTAGGTAGCTAGGGAAAATAGGTAATATGCGACACCTAAGACGAGGAGGATTAAGAGCGAATCTTATTCCTCGTTAATACGTAAGCTCCTAGCGTCCATTAAGGGGGTTACTTAGTTATTAATTGTTATCTCGAAAAGCGGCTACCGAACTTACTCCTAGCTATCTATTCTATGTCTCCTAGTGAAACGTCGCAATATCTATAGCTCCTAGCTAGGTCTTTAGTTCTATCTAGTATAATTATTACGACTAGAAGAAGAGGTAAAGATAACTTATAGTAAAAATGTATACTATAAATGTAAGCGATATTAATAGGCATGTAGCACTGACATATATAGGTACTTTATAGATCCTCTGCATTTCTTAGAAGTAGTAAACCGCTTTATTAGTATAGCTGCATAAATCTTAGGCGCTAAGCATCTTACTATCCTCGTAGTTATAGTCCTCGACGTTCCGACTAGATAGCGAGGATTATCTACTATGTTATGGCGGTGGAAGGCTTAACTGTCTTTTAATTACTTAACCACCTATTCCTAACACACCATACTGCATTTGTCTTAGTGTAGACACTAGTATCTTACGAGCTGTACTAAACAATTTCAGCATTAGGGCTTCTTGTCAGGATTGTAACCGTTCTTTTGACAGCTCCCGAGCTCTTGAACAGCACCTTAATGATTCGCTAGCCCACGCTCCGGCCTTTAAGTGCGACGAGTGCGATCGTTCTTCGACAGCTCTCGAGCTCTTAATCAGCACCCTCAATGATTTGCTTGCGCTAGAGAACCTAGAGGATATGACACGTGGGTATATCGAGGCGCAGGATGAGGTCATCTTTGATCGTGGTGCGCGCCTCAACAAGGTGATGGTATTGTGCGCTGCGACTATTTCGTCGATTCCTTGATCACCTCTGACAAGTTGTGATTCAGACGTCTGACGATGCATGCTAGAGTGGTCTTTGCGTTCCAAGACGTTGTTGACGGCTCGGTTGGTAGATCCGAATGTTCCGCACGTCTCAAAATTATGGATTCACGTGTTGCAAGTCAACTTATCAACACCTTTATGTCTCTCAGCGAAGTCAACAAGATCTTCTGCAACGCTGACTGTATGATAGCTCTTAACCATTGTGACGCTGTCGGCCTCGAAGGCTGACGGTAGCCGAGTCCAATGTCTTGTGATTGCTTGGTAGAGGCTGCAAGATGGATTGTGGCTACTCCGTTGGGGGACAGACGGTGCGCGCTTCCGTCCTCTCCCCGCGTCGATCTCATGTTCAACGTGGCTCGAGGGCTTCGGCTTAGTGAGTTGACTTTGCTGTGCCGTATGCGATAGTCCACAAACCGGTATCAATTAGGGTTGAGACACATGCGTGCCACATTTCATGCCTGTGCCATAACAGAGTGCAAGCTGCTTCATATGTCTTTGGATGTTGGTTCCGCTGAAAGCTATGTGATCATGCCCAAGCAGACTAAGCCAACAAAGCCGACGCTGCAGCCATTGACGGTGATCCGCAGACTCAAACGACTGTCCGACTCATCCTCCTTTGATCTCTTCGCCATCCATGATGAAGCACTCAGCCTTGCGATTCAAGATGTCTGCAGTTTCCTTTGCCATAGGTCTGTTCAAATGTGGGGAAGCAGCGCTCGGGCCCGTCTGTTATATATTGAATGCGGAGCTTCGTTTCCGCTCCGGCAAAAATCCCGCCGTAGCGGGTAATAAGATAGCGTAAGTTTTACGCTACTGATCCATGTTATGCTCTTCTATCACTCTATGGTTCTTGCGTAGTTACACGACCACTCAGACTTTCGCTCTTCGGACACCTCAGCTATACCTGACAGTGTGAGAGCCTCGGCCTGGCTTTGGCAAACCCTATATGGTGGCACGTTCCTCGCTTCCGACGGCAACAGCACGCCACCATTTGCAAGTCTCTAGACGATGCCATGTCCAAACTCGCCAACTGCATCTCAATGCAAGTGATCTAGATAGTCAATCACTCCCTGCTTCAACAAAAGCGAGAGATGTGGATACCAGTAATGACACGATATTACCTGTCAACGTTGAGAGCGGACTCTGCGCTTGTGATTAGCCAGACGATCTCGATGTCTCCTCCGATCATCTCAACAACTCCGGTCATAACCTGTTACCCGTACAAGCCACTAGTGTTATCTTGTCTGCTTCTGTCGACATATTGATGAATGCTGACACCAACCTGGTCGGGATGTACAGCAAACTGCCAATTATTCATCCGGTCGTCAGACTAGAACTGACGTTTGTCTCTACATTCTCATTGGTGGAGAAAAGCTCAACCGGCTTCACAGTGCAAGCCGATCTGCATCTGTCCGAGAACCTCGACTCCACGTAGGATGGAAGATGTACGCAATTCTAAATATCGCTTCAGTATCGTAACAGCCAATCAGGACCAAGCCTTCAGGAGCGTGCCAGCTACGTGGATGTTCAAAATTTACAATGGTGCAGTGCTGCAATGACTTTGAAGAGCACTTCGACTAGTCCCACAGGTTTCATGATTTGGGACGGTATCATGGCAGGGCTCGTCGTGCGGTAGCCATGCCACAATCAATTTTAGACAACTTTGTCAAAGGAACTGAGAAGGAGAACGTCGGCATTCTAATCACGCCAGAGAGGCTTGCTCTCCGTTCCTTCGGTCATACCGATTTTATCAAGATCTGTAGGTTGAATGTGTTCGAGATACAGGGTTCCTTCGGACGAAAGTATGTGCGCAGCTTGTGGAGAATCACTACGATCTCAGGGAAGAGGCTCTTTCTTTGCAGGGGCTACCCGACTGGCCGGTACAGCCCGCTTGTGCTCACCTGATTCGCACAGTAGCCGCTAGGTTTACTAGTCTCTATCCAGAGGAAAAGTGACCAAACTACCAAGCTTTGATGAAACCGCCCAAGCTTTGCCAAAGCGTTGCGCTTGTGCTTGGATCTTTCTAGGCAATACATGATAATGTAATATAAGAAGCGAGAAGGATTCGACTCATATGCTCCATGGCGTTCATCATACACGGCTGGTATGGTTCATAGACTCATATACTTGTCTGAGCCAAGGTGGGCTACAATGACCGCGGCACCATCTCCTTCCTTCCAATCGAATCTGAGCTATAGCAACAAAAGTTCTCACACCTTGAGACTCAACATTATGAGCAGTGTATCCTCTGGCCAAACAAATTCGCGTCAAGGCAAGCGGGCAGCCTGTGATCGCTGTCGAGCGCAAAAACTGCGATGCATGCCGGGAGATTCGGATTCATCTGGAAAATGTGAACGTTGCGCCAAAGCGAAGGTGGACATTTGTAGCTTCGGAGTCCCCAAACCTACTGGTCGTCCTCCAGTCACAGCTCGTCCCCCAAGGTTGACGTATCAGAATACCTCCCAGAAGACAGTACTGTGTGAGACGATGTTTTTGCCTCGTCCTTCGAATCACATGATCGACAGAAGCCCGCCTGTGTATCAAGACTCGACCTCGCAATCAAGCCACGCCCAGGCAAGCTTATCTGGGCATGTATCCTACTCGCTCGGGCACGGAAATCAAGATCCCGTAAACACTCAGTATGCTGCGTCCCCGCTCAACAACGATATGGTAAAGGAATGGGCGGGGATCTTGCCAACTCCACAAAGCAATACGCATCAACCTCATCCACAATTATCAACCTTTGAACATATCAACAACGGCTTAGTAGACACATCTATCTCGCCTGACCTGATGAATCTTGAGATGTTGAGTTCCGGGAGCGACTGGACACTGCCTACTGGTCAAGACCCTTCCTGGGCCTGTTTGACGCATCAGATGCCTCCAGAATCTCGATTCGAGCCATCGATGTGCCACCAACCACATCTTGCTAGTGCTACAATACTTGATAGGTACCGTGAAATCACCCAGAAAGATCACGAAATGGTGGAGCGCGGTATCGGCCCGGCAACCGGATCTTCTACTCCATCCCATGAACAGGGAATGCCCGGAAGCTCAAATACCGACCACGTAATTGTCAAAGAAAGAAACGCTCCAGGTGACTTCGCAGCGACACAGCGGCACTGTATGCAGCAACTTTCAGAACTAAACATGGCTTTGTACGAACTCGTCGAGTCGAGCGATTGTTTGCAACGTCACATGGATGCATCATCTACCATTCAACCCTTTCCATGTGGATTTGCTGGAAGAGTTTTGCAAAACTCAGAGTGTTATCTTGCCCTTCTACGGTCATACCAGAACGATGTTTCCGGTGTCGAAAGCGAGTGTGCCTCTCCATATGATGTTTATTCAAGCACGAGTACCGACGACATATTCTTTTGGGAGACTGGCAACAAACCACCACCAAGCAACCCCAACATAAATCTCATAAGTTCATCTTTCGGGCGGCATGAGCGAGCATCACATTCGATCGATACGACTACAATACTCCAACTGGCAGGTTGCTACCTTCGTTTGAGACAGGTACATGATGTGCTTTACACCACGATATGCAAATGTATCACTATCAGGATCTCTGAGCATGAGCGGATCAGTAGGGGCACAAACGTGAAGAGCTTGCATTCCATCGAGCTTCCAAACCAAGGGCTCTCAATATTTGCAGACATACAACTGGGTGACATGTCGCTGCGTGAGTATGGAAGGTTCCAGATCAAGTTTGTACTGCAGGTCAGTACACATCTGCTGGGTGAGATAGAAACTGTCTTGGGTCTCCCGGAAAATTGCCGAGTTAGTAAGATAGAGGAGGGAAAACAGAATGGCATATTGAATTCCACGATGTCTTCTCACTTGATAGAGGCACTCACCAGGAACTCTGAGGTAGGCAGAGAGAGGAACCAGATTGCAAGCATCAGAGAACGATTGCTCAAGCTCCGATCCCTGCTCAAAGGGACTATTAATATATGACAGGTAGATAAAATTGCGTAGACTTGTAGAGTTTCACGGATCTTTAGATCAAACAACAATAACGAATCACGACCTTCAAACACCCTCTAGCACACTGAACAACAGATCGAGTTCCCATTTCAAGGAAACCGTGATGGAAGTTCGATTAATAGAGCATTGACACCTATGAACACGTATATACTAGTCGTAGGTTCAGGATATCCTCTTCTTCTACATTGTGCTTTGGCCTGATATGAGGAACGTGTATCATATCGTGTTACTAGCAGAAGCGCCATTCTTGAGCGTTCCCTACCTGCTATGAGTCTTGAGGTCAGGGTGAGTATATTGTTGATACCTGGAAGCTTCACGGGAAATTCTCATGAAGGGATATCGGAACCTCTTTTTTCGCTTGTGCAACCATCGAGGGTGAGATATCGGTGAACGTATACTCTAGAGGAATTCCCAAACTTGCCAAGAATGGAACAAGCACACAAGTTGTGCCACCAGTACCTGCACCCATCTCCAAAATCTTCAGCGGTCCATCTTCCATCCAGATAAGGGAAACAAGACGCCCGATAAAATCCTGCATCTGATGATAAGGCATCTTGTTGAATGAGTGCTCACAGTAAAATTCAGAAACAGGATCCCGTCGTTGGCGATTAGCAGAGATGACTATGATTCCATCTATCTTACCGGTAAGAACTTCCGAAAGGTGCTTTCCAGCGAAGTGAGTAAGGTTACTGGCGAAAGTCCATTTCGGATGGTCCCGTAGCAGGTTTTGTAGTAGGGCGTCACTCGATTCGGTTGGATACGCAATCGCGCTGCGTGTGATGCGAGATTCCTCTATGTTCAATAGTCGAGCTTCTTTGTCCTGCAGTTTGTACAGGTAGTCGACCAATTTCTCGTGCCATGATTGATATGTAATACGTTGGACCTCTTGTCCCGTGACGAACGCGTTGATGGGACAGCCGAGTTTGTCAAATGCCTCCACCACAAGGGCGACACATAGCTGCGTCGACTTGGCCAATATGACGTCCACGAAGTTGGCAATCTTGTAATCGACAATGCTTTAGTCAGTCAGTATCTTTGTCTCGTCAAACGACCTCAATATCTCATCTGCAGGAAGTGTGAGTCCGCTCAACGTCTCTTGAGAAGGACTGACGTGCTCAGCCTTACTTCCCGTCGATAGAGGGGTTGTAGAATGCTCTCATGTATCAGACCACTCGCTGGCGGTACTAGTGCTAGCACTGCTATCATTCTCAGGACCATACAGGATAGTCCCAATGCAAAAGACAAACTTTCGGAAGTCAATGGCCTCCATAATGTCCTCTAGGGTATAGCGCATCTGAAGGTATCTTCAGCTTCACGGACCAATTCCATACCCATCAAGGAATCAATCCCGAGGTCAGCGAGATCCGATTCCTCTTTGATGTCTGTTGACTCAACTTCTGACACAGTCGATACGATAGTCCTGACAATCTCGCTGATGTCTGGCCGGGATGAGTGCTTCTCCTGCTCGACCGGCTCTTTGATGGATGGTCGGGCTGCTATCGGCGCTGTACAGGTGACGGCTTGCGGTACCTCGATCGGTGTTATGACCGGACACGGTTGCTGCGCAGTATCTGGTACTGTGAGCCTCGTTCGTCCTCACTCGCGATTCCAGCCCACTCCAGAAAGAAAATTATGAGAACACAGCAAATACATCTTGTCAAACCGGGTCCATAAGTAATTCTTACCTTGCTACTATCCTCGATCTTCGACTAGGTTTAGTCGATCATCATGACGCCCTAGATCCCTCAGCCACCAGTCGTCACGGTTAGCTGCTCCCACTGTGAATGCAATAATCCCTCAGGAGCAAAAACATGTGCGGCCAACGGATGTCGGAAGCCTCTGTCTTCTATCACTAGTAAGCGCTTTTGGCATGTCGGAGGGATTGTGGACTTAAGTATGATGCTCAGAATGAGGAGCTTTTGACGCAAGCGTATTGCCCGGACTATACAAGCTTAATATACATCTGGAGTGGTTCGGGGTTGCAATTTTTCGGATCTTTGGCCCCAGTTTCCTTGATTCTCATCCTATAGATCAAACTGCATAGAACATTGTTCTTTTAAGAGCAATGGAATGCGCACCCACAATCTTTGAAAACAGCAGTATACTTGATCTGCGCATGATTTCCTTTCCAACTCGTGATATATTCATGCACACGAAGTTTCCTTACTCGTAACGGCTTGAAACTATACTTTACGCAAGTCGTCATGCATGTACGCTGCAGCAACATCTGATGTTACGCGGAGCTTACTAAGCTGCAGAACAAATCTGCTACGTGTTCGCGACCACGGACTGATTTTCCTCACAAAGTTCATCCCGGTCGCAGTAAACTTGTCCAGCATAACGTTATCACAGGGTATTGTTGAGCCATTACTGTTTTTGTAAGACCTCAATCCGAGTTGAAGTCATACCAGCGAAATGGATCTACCCATAAAATCAAGCATCTCTCAGATAGGAGAAACTCAGTGGTTGATTGGTCACGATCACATCTGCGAGCTTCAGGACTTCTCTTCCTTGAAAGACAATATTCTCTACCGTCGGCGAGACCCGTTTGGCCGTACCTTCCAAGTCCGATGTACTTCTTCCATACCTGCTACGATCCTGATCTCGGTCCAGCCATTCTACTCGGCGGGAGCCTCTACTGCTGTCTGGGAGTTTGCTGGCCTGATTTGGAAGGTCAGATCGTGGGCGCCAGACATAGAGGATGAAGCACAAACAATCAGCTTTGTTAAGGATACATTCCCAACCATTTCTGTCCCAGAAATCATCTGTCACTGGACTGAGGTGTCAGGCAAACGATATTTCAGGACCATGAAGCGGGCTCCAGGAGAAACATCAGACGACCCATGGGGTAAACTGCCCGACTCAGAGCACAAGACGGTTGCTTCTGACATTACCGACTACACGCTGTTAATGGCTGACGTCCGTAGAGACGCTCTAGAGAATGTAGCAAGAATTGGGGTTACGAATGCGTCCATTCAACCAGATTCGTGGCACTTACCAACCTTTCGCTTGAGGATTGATGAAGCAACAAGATACTTTCAACCCTTTAAAATGTTTGTTTTCACACATGAGGGCCTTACTCCTGGGAATTTGTTAATCGACAAAGGGAAGATAACCTGCATCCTTGACTGAGAATTTGCAGGATTTTTCCAAAATGGTGGATCAACTATAAGGCCCGCGTTCATGCTGTGAGCTTGAGCAGCTGTGAACCCTCATGTGCCTGGATCGATGCTATTAGAAGTGAACTAGAGATCATGGGGATTATACTGGACTTTGATAGGTTCAACGAATGGGCTTGGAAGAAGAAGTAGCGACAAGCATCCGAGATCGCCGGATGGCTGTATTAGAAGAATCTCAATCTTACTTCGGTGTCATCGCAAAAAGCTCTGTAGGGCAGTGATTCAATATTGAACGTATTATAAGCTTTGTTACCTTTTGAGTCGATCGTAGTTGCCAGGGATAGGAGTTGTCAGTGAAACATGGCGGGTTTTTGAATATCCATCACCAAATTCATGATCAACAGTTGAGGAGCATTGATTTAGGCCCCTTCGACGATCACTCGCGTAGTCTGGCTGATTATCACTGTTCAAGCGACGGATAATTCATAAGCTAAGCGAAAGACAGAGAAGTGCTCCAGGGGCTCTTAGAATCACTAGAGGAGGTGGAACGGTACAAGATCAAAATAAGATTAGTATGGGTCCCAGCACACCAAAACATCCCAGGAAACGAGCTAGTAAATGCTATCGCTCGAGACGTAATAACGCTAGGGTGCAGGCCTACGAATGGATTATCAGCACGGGTACGAGAGCACAGGGCTGTTCGAGAGCTGGTAGTAAGGAAGGTCAAACGATGTGCAGAGGGATACCAACGCGAGACGGGTCTATGCGCGTAGGGTCACTACACACAGCAACTTGGTGCCGCTCTGCCAGGGGAACATATGCTAAAGCTACACGGATCACTCGACTCGGACCAAGCGGCGGTGCTCGTCAAGCCCGCACGAAACATACTCACCTTGACTCGAACCTGGCGAGACTCGAGGTAGAGGAAAGCGCTAAGTGCCAGTGCGGGATTAAGGACGAAACAGTGGCACATGTCCTGTTACGATGCCCGCGATGATCAGATATAAGACGAGGGATGGAGGAAAAGGCGGGAAGAAGATAGGGAGACCTCTCCTACCTTCTAGGGGGAAACAGAAAGAAGAGGGAATACCGAACAGGAGAGCCAGTAGATGGTTCGATGGAGAAGTAGACACCAAATTTGGGAATGGTAAAGTCGACGGTCCAGTTTCCCCAACAGACAATTAGGATGGGAGCCACAACGGTACAAAGACGAAGTGAAGAGCAGCAGAGACAGGTAAGTTTTGAATTTCTTGCCAAATTGTACTTGAGACCAAGCTGCGAGCGCAGCGACCAAGCAATGTTTACGATAGCTCATACAGACGACAAGACTGTAAATAGCTTACAAGAATCATCCAATTAATCAATCAATCAATCCTATTAGCTGGGCATCTACACGATGTTCTCTATCTTGTAATCTACAAACATGTGACAATCCCGAGAGAAGACTGCGCTCAAACACGAGTGGCACAGTCAACGGGAACATCAAGCTAGACGGCTCCTCCAACGCGCGCCTTCCTCCGTTCCCGGGGTTGCAATTGGATGACACACCACTCGAAGGCTACTGCAAATTCTAGATTAAATTTGTGCTACAGATCAGCGTACATTCTTAGGGCGAGATCGAGCACGTCTTGAGTTTGCTGGACAACTACCGTGTAAGTAGGAGGTCGAACGATAACGGTCATGGGATTTCCAGCTCTCGTATGTCATCGCACATCGTGGACACGATGGTGGATTACGGCTTGATCATGGAGGCGTGATGACATCAGTGTAATGCGAGGGAGGTTGTCACAGCTTCGAAACTTGCTCAAAAGAACCATGAATAAATAAGCAGTCTACTAGAAATCGAAAGCGTATTGGATTTCTTATACATCTCATGTTCATCCAGTCCTCCACGAGAAAGCGGAACAGGTCGAGAAACTCTTGCTATTCGCAATTCGCATTCGAGACGTACTTAATTACGTGATCTATTTCAAATCTCGATATCGCTATGCCGTTGCTCATTTCCACAATATGCTTCTGCTCAGATCGGGGACAAAGAAGTGTTTGTGTGTATGGAACGATCATGTCGTGAGACACAGCTGAGACGCCTCGAAATGGCATGCCGACGGGTCAATCGACTACGACCAAGGAAGCAGGCATTCCGCATCATATGATGAAGAGAATAAAACTGCAGCTTGCGACGCGATTGTTGGATTATCTATCATCGCCTCCATACTCGTGACGTAGCCAGCTCTCCGATAGAAGTCGGCAAATCCCCAGGCTGCAGTAAGGGTCCCCCAGATGTCATAGAAAGGTACGTCTTTGGCTTCATATGCTCTTGTCTCTTCGTCACTGCAAGCGATGATCGATTTCCATGCTTCTATGACCAACTTCATGACGTGACTAGAGCTTTCTTGCGTGTTTGAAGATCTGGCTGGTGGAGACTGGTTTTCAGTCTTGGACGTTTCAAGAACGAAAGGAATGGCGGGACGGTCCGCGTGCACTATAGGTGGGAGAGAAGAATTAGCACCATGATTAGCAGTGAGATATTCGATAAAGTGACACATCCTCTGCAGTAGTAGCCGGGCGTAGTGTGGCGGCAGGCTCGTATTGCAAGAGTTGATCTCGATAAACGTTCCCAGGTCATGCGGCTTTGTGTAAACGGCGATGTCAGCCCTATCAGAAGGTGGACGTACTGCCCTCCTAGACAGGATCATGTTATCGCCCAAAGACATCTGATCAACATCTTCACCAAGATTTTGGTACATGACAATCGAGCTCAGGCGTTCCCAACGAGGCCAGCTAGTACAGCGCTCGACGAGCTTCTGATAGCCAAAATTCTCGAACGGCAAAGCTGCGATAGTCTGTTCTTGTACTGATGCCATGAGTTCTGCGGGTGTCATGTTCGTGCGAAATTTCACCCTTGTAGGCATCGTGTCTAGACACGGTCCTACAACATCCGAAATTGTCGGGAAAGGGGCGTTACGACCCCATGTCGTGAAACCATAGACGACGTCAGACTTTCCACTCAGCTCACGGAGCACAAGTGCCCATGCTGCCTTGATAACGGTACCCATAGTCAGTCCGCAGCCCTGGAAATGGGAAGTTTGCACGATCTGATTGACTGCACCGTCAAGGACATTCTTGTACGACGGTTTTGAATAGTTAACCATCTTGGTAACAACTGATCCTGCCAGTAGTTGTCGCCAGTATTGTTCAGCCTCGTTGGACAGATTTTCCCTCCGCATCCAATACATGTATTCTGTAAAATTGATCACAGGTGGCAATCTCTCGTTCAGATATGCAGCTCGAAGAGTCTTCACAATCTTGATCAAGGTCGGACCATCATAGTATGCCTGCGACAATCGCAATATGATGCGACGAGTACGGCCATTCCCACCGAGGAACCAAAATTTGACCATGTTCCTGCCAGGATCAACTTCATGATGCATGTCAAGTTCGATGACCTCGTTGGTAGTAGCTTCCAAGGAACTTAGTACTCGTCGGCATGCAAATGATCCCCGAAAA
Organism: Aureobasidium pullulans EXF-150; assembly: GCF_000721785.1. Lineage (NCBI taxonomy): Eukaryota > Fungi > Ascomycota > Dothideomycetes > Dothideales > Saccotheciaceae > Aureobasidium > Aureobasidium pullulans. The sequence goes on along the minus strand of NW_021941073.1, from coordinate 23,208 downwards.
TGCTTAGTGGTTGCCTGCAACACGCGACGTTGATGGACTAGGAATACCGTGCGAAGAACAGGTATGTGTGTGACGACTTTCATGCAAGCAGCTTCAAGTCGATCGTGTGAGACGGGCTCTTGAAAATCAAGAATAATGTAGTTTGTGGTACCTCTGGTGCTGGTAAGTCCCGTGCTCAGCTTAGCGACTTGGTAGTCTGTGGCCTCTGCAAGGTCCTCCAAATCTGCTCGATCAATCGCGAGTGCTGGCAGTACGTGGTTTTCGAGATGACGATCGATATTCGATATATTGACAGAAGAGAAAGGATCGTAGCGGGTTGGGATCGCTGGTGGGATATCAACAGTTATCCGAGCGAGATCAATCAAGCGTGGGTGGCGGAGAACCTGTGCGACTGTCAAGGGTATGCCTTGCTTCCGTGCCATGACCGTGAGTTGCATTGCCGTTATGGATGTTGCGCCAAGCCAGAAAAAGTCATCTGTTCGCTCTATATCTCGCGGCTCAACTCGGAGTAGCTCAGCCCACATACCACGGATTGCATCCTCATTGAAAAGTCGTTCGGAGTCGATAACATCACGGTAAGCGACGAAAGCACTGATTTCTCTTCTGGATAGCGCCGAGCCTATCTTTCGTAGTTCCTTCCGGTCCGTCTTCCATGATGCCGTCGTTGGAAATCTTGCCACAGGAATGTACGCTGTAGGGAGCATATAATCAGGCATGGTAGCACTGAGTCTGGGTTTCAGAGCTAGTATTTCTGCTTTCAAAGGCTCTGGTATCGTGTCACACAGAATATCATCTGCCCTTTCGCTGCCCGGTATTAGCAGAAAAGCTGCGATCGTCGGAGATGATGAGTTGTCCAGGGGCTGAATGGCTTCTACAACAACTTGTACACCTCTGGGAAGATGCTCAAGGAGGTGATGTTCGATCTCACCGAGTTCGACGCGCTGTCCTCTGATCTTGATCTGTGTGTCTTTCCGCCCTTTGAATTTGATCGTGCCATCCTTATCGTACGCAACCAGATCACCAGTTTTGTAGAGCCGACCCCGTCTGCCTTTGTGTGTACCAAAGCCCCGAGTCAGCCAGATTGGATCATGTATGAAGGCTACTGCTGTCATCTCATCTTCTCCAAGATATCCCGGGGAAACGAGAGGCCCTTCAATGAGTAACTCTCCTGTCTCGCCAACAGCTGTGAGCCGGTTATGGTTATCAGGGTCGACTATCCATGTTGAGGCTCCCAGTCCTCGTCCGATGTTCGACGGTTCAGTCTCTAGAGATGTGACTCGGTTGACCGTGCAATAGACTGTGCACTCCGTCGGTCCGTAGGCGTTGAAAAGTGTCGTGCGATCCGCCCACTTCAGCACGTTCGCTGATGTAAGCGACTCTCCGGCTAATTTCAGGACTCTCAGACTAGGCACAGCTTCTGGGCTAAGCAGATGCATCATCGAAGGGGTCAAATCAGCGCTATTCGCCTCCAATCGATTGATAGCACCGAGGATATCGTTCATGCGCTCGTCTTCTGACGGAACACACACGCATCCGCCAGCCATGAGGGTAGCGAGCATGTCTTCAATACCAACATCAAAGCCGTAGGAAGCAAAGTTAAAGACCCGTGAATGAGGACCAAGTGAAAGAGCTTTGATCCGATACCACATGGCAGCGCAGTAGTTGGCATGAGTGATTACAACTCCTTTAGGGTTTCCCGAACTTCCAGAAGTGAATGAAACATAAAGTCTGTCGCACTGATGTGAACCAGAGGAAATGCAATTTGGACCAAGCTCAGCTCCAAGGAGCACAGTAGGATCAAGTATGATGGTATTCTCCAAGAGGGACTTTCCCAACGAGGCCGTCTGGAGCGAAGACAGAAGGACCGAGGCTGAGATTTTCTCCGTGATTAGTCGTAAACGGCTTCTGGGCAGACTTGGATCCAAGAGTACGAAGGCTGCGCCAGTCTTGAGGACTGCAAGAATGGCAACAATGGTCCATTTAGTCTTCTCGAAGCAGATAGGAACAATTTGCCCAGGCTCACAGCCATATTGGGCCAAACGGTGGAACAGGCGATCGGACAGTTCCCAGATATCCTCATAAGTGAATTGACCATCCCAAGCGCAAACTGCTGGTGCCCATGGTGTCTTTTGAACATTGATTTCGATCGCGCCATGCACATTGCCATGAATGCTGGGTGGAACAAGACTGTTCCATCCCCATATGGTTTCCAAGTCCTGGGAGCTGAGCATCTCTAGCAAGTACAGTATCTGATACTTTTTCGCGGATGGTAGGTCTTAGATCCAGAGTAATATGTTGCCAATGAGATTCTGTACTAAGATATTTACTGCGCTAGCAGTGACAAGCAATTATCTCACGAGAGCACTCATAGGGACATGCATGCCGAACGCCACAAAAGAGTTTCCAATGTTCAAAAACAGCGCGCCTGAACTTTCAATTCCATCATGCCGAGGAACTCGGAGCCATGAATATCGCTCGGCGACTTTATATTATCCCTCATCTCGGAGCGCTTGATACTAAATCTATCGCCCTTTTCGGAGAGTTCTGCATTAGTCGGGCAGCTCCCTCGGCCTTGGCAAGCGCCACAGCTTCACCATCAGCTACAGGGTCGTGAACTTCGCCTCGAAGCTCAGATTGATCCGTGCTACCATGGCCTTATCTTGACCGCTCGTATCTCATTCGCTCAAACGGAAGAAATGCACATCAGATCTAGCGTGCAACTATCTTCCGTTTCTCATTTTGAGACGCCTCGTAAGCTTATTGGTTGAGGGAAGAGACGAGACAACACCATGAGCCCTCGATTGCTCTCAAGGCCTACCGGCACCCACTCGACCCTATTACCCAGACGGTAAGGAACACAAGATTCGGAGGATTATTTGACGAGGCCTCGGAACTTGATGATGTTCTGCCCTAGGTCAAATGGTTTGTGCAGTATATCAGTCTGACCCGCGAAATTTACATAATCATCTATGTACAGCTCTCTACTCAAATACCTTCTCTTCGATACAGGCGCAGAGACAGTTCTAAAATATGTCCACTCTATCTAGGCATGATTCCACCAAAGACTGCAAATATCCAGTCCCTTCCTCCATGACTGAAGCGAAAATCATGATAGTCGGTATCGGGCCCCATGCGCAGCGTACTTATATTCCACAACTCCAAGCTTTGGGGAAAGACCATGGAGAAATGGTGAAAGCGGGAGTTGATGTGGAGGAAAAGCGCATACAAGTGACAGAATGGGCCTTGAAGCACTGTCCCAAGATGAAGACCCACTTCGTTCCATTCTTCACGGATGTGATGCCCGCACACGTGAAGACTGCACTGGATCACCTGGTCGATACACTGGAAATCAACGCTCTCGTCGTTAGTACTGAGCCTCTTGCTCACAAAGCATACGCGCTTTGGGCTATGGGCCGCGGTCTCAGCATACTCATGGACAAGCCGATCACCACCCGTGAAAGGGCAACCGTCGACATCAACGAAGCACGAGGCATCGCAGAGGACTACCATAAGTTATTTGCGGAATACTCTGCTCTTCAGAAGCATACGCGTACTTGCTTCATGGTCAGCAGTCACCGACGTTTCAATCCAATATTCAAGCGGGCTATGAGCTATATTCGCGAAATCGCTGAGCATACTGGATGTCCTGTGACCGGTATCTCAGCATCTTACTGCGACGGAACTTTTCGCTTGCCCTTGGAGACCCTGGAACAGCGATACCACACCTACAGCAAGGGCTACGGCAAGGTATCCCATAGCGGTTACCACATCCTCGACCTCACTTGTTGCTTCGCCAAAGCTGGTATAATCCCAAAGAAATCACCAGATAGTATCGACGTGATCAGCAGCTTTATATCGCCAAAGGGATTCTTCCGACAGCTGCGTGAGGAAGATTATCAGAACCTGTTCGGAGTAGCTGAATATCAATCAGTCTGTACAGAAAGCGAGCAAGATCTTGCGCAGCGAGCTCAGGGGTACGGGGAAATCGATGCGGTAGCACAATTGACCTTCCGTCAAGAAGGCGACCCAGTAATGCTGGCCCAACTCAACATTTCCAGTACTGGGTATGGCCAACGTTCGACCCTTCACCCAAATCCGGACCAATACAAAGGCAATGGGAGAGTCAAGCACGAGGCTTATGAGATCAGAAGCGGGCCATTCCAGACAATCTACATCGAATCCAGATCCATTGCCGACGATGGCAGTGCATGCACACCTGGAAACTTCCAGACAGGCGCCAATAATCATTTTGAGATGCAGGTTTTTCGCAATCACGAGCTTACTGGTCATGCGCAGCCAATGGAGGTTCTTCATCTGGCAGACCTTGCAGACGAGCTGGGTTATAGCCATGAGAAGTTGTATACTGAGCAAGCAAAGTCTACCATGATATTGGAAATGATCCTTTTCATCGAAGGGAAGATTGACTATCCAGAGCTGACCTCAAACCTGGATGACCATCGCTTACCCGCCGAAATTATGAGCGCCATGTATGTCTCCCACATATTAGACAAGAAGGTTGGGAATCCTGTTGCAACGATAAGTCTGCCATGATGCTGGGTGAAAGGTCAGAAAGCGAGGGAGAGATCGATCGTTGTTACTTTCTTGATCTCATGTTACTTGACCTCAGACGAATGGAAATAGACACACAGATAATTTAACAGTCAACAAACATTTTATCTCTTAGGCATGGTAGTTGTTCGAATGCAGAAACAAAAGGAAACTATATCAGTTGTTCAATGCGACTTTGCGAGGTAGAAAATCCAAATAATCAGTCTGTATTTTATGTGAGATTTCTCTATTTTCCACTGGAGAGTGTTTGGTGTAGTGGTCTAGGCCCTGGAACCCATTATGGAGTTCAACGCCATATCGAATAAGAAGGCATCGCTGAAAATCAGTCTGCCTGATGATGCTTGCTTCTCAATACACCGTCCTTTCTATTTTTTCCCCCCTGCCCTATTCTTTATTTCATAACTAGGCAATCTTTTTGCATTACTATACCAAAGTTTTCACTTTCTATTGCTCGTATAAGACGTTCTCGACGTGAAGATCCTGTCACCATAAAAATGATAATCATGCCAAGCTTTCAAAGACAAACGTAAAAGTTTCAAGCAATGCGAGCAAGCAGAAGTATTTGGAGAGAGTGGAAGGATAAGCTCGTAACGAGAGACGGCCATTTATGGAGATGCAATAGGTGAAGAACGCAGCTTACATAAGTGATACCGGTCGACAACCTGTCTTCTGTGATGTTTCCATTTAATTCCTTAGCTGGAGTTCCCATGATTCTCAAAAGCTGTACTTTTGCTTAGGATTAGGGAACCTAGTGTTTGAGCTGACGTCAGAAGTGTCTCATGTATGTGCGAATCTGCCCTTCTATGTAGACAGAAGTGTTCGGAATGGTCTTACCTTGGCCCTAGCTCCTTGATGCTCAGTCTGGCTAGCCAATGACCCATATCGACGCAAGTCTCCAATGGTTTGCCTTCAACAAGGCCAGCGAGGAAGCCACCTGCAAATGCATCGCTGTATACAATTCATCACTGTCAGTCACTGGACACGCGTAAAATACGTGATTTTTGTTCTAGATCACATACCCTGCCCCAGTCGTGTCGACAATCTCGGAACGTTCGATTGACTTGACGGGAATGCAACGATCCTCAAGTATCCCGCTCTCCGCAATGATAGTTGGCGAGGGGCCTTGAGTGATCAGTACTATACGCGGCCGCTTTTTATTCACCTTAGGACGAGCGGCGAGGTGTCGAGCAATCTCGCCAACATCTTTGCTCTGACATGATATCAGTCACCAGGTAAAGCCTATTGGAGTCTGACACAGGTAACAAAGAAATGATGACAAACCTGGAAATCGTGAGACTCCGCCCAAGCGATGGCTTCGCTTTCATTGCCAACAAGGACGTCCCAGTAAGGCTCCGTCATGTCCAAAGTCGCCTTAAACACGTGTGGGATAAAAGGCGCCGACAGGGACATCATAAAGACCTAGGTTGTTTGAGTGAGTCGATGTAACCCAAAACACAGGATGCAGTCGAACCTTGTTGTTTGTTGCTGCTTCGTTCGCCAATGCCATGACCGCTTCAGGACAGACAGTCAAATGATAAGCACCAACGTAGTAAAATCTCGCCGCGGTAACAAGGTTCCAGATACGTGGCTGCTCCAAGTGTTTGAGCTTGTAACAATTTGCCGCGCCAAGGTCAGTGCAGCAAGTTCGATTGTCATCCGTAACTATGACAGCGCATCGGCCTGTAGGCTGGGAGTCATCGACGAGATACTCAGCGTCTACACCAGCTTGATGGCAAGCAGATCTGAGTATATCGGCATAGCTGTCACGGCCGACGCAGCCTAGATAGAGGACGCTACCTGATGCGAGCATGTACTGACAGTTATACATGATTAGTTGATATTGTAGCATTATCCAGGTGCAACGTACTGCCGCAGCTCTAGCGGTGTTCTGGGCCCCTCCACCAGCCGTCATTACCACGGCATGATTATCGATGAGATCTTCGTAGATGTTATGATGACGCTGATCAGCCAGAATTGCATCATTCGGCTTCAGGCCATATTTCTTCAATAGTGTATGATTTCTGAATGATGATGAGCTGGGAAAGAGCAATACTAACAGTCTTAACTTACCCAAACGCCTGGATGTCTGCATTTCAGAAATTCATTCTTCGTTAGTATACACATTGAGTATACAAAAAACATTGTTGCCGTTACCAAGAAGTGGATTTTCTAAACACAGTAGACGTGCCATTTTCCCCTGATCGGTCTCACTGATATCTGAGATCACACTTTTCGCGCATAAGAAAAGGCTAACAAGAGGGCGCAGATAAAAGTCGCTCGCTGGCAGACTAGCTGGTAACAAAGTTTATACTAGGTTGCGGATAAAGGCACCGAAGATTTACCCGAAGGTTCAGCCTTCTTCCAAACAAACCCGCCGAACGACTCTCGGCTAATTAAATGATAACGGGCCCAAAGCAGTAACTAGTTGTTTCACCCCACCCTACCATACCTTATCACAGTACTGTATCGTATGCATGCTCTTTTGCATGCATACAAAGATAGGACAAATTTGATTATAGTAATGCAGATTGACCAGCTCGTACGATCATTACTCGTTTCTTCTCGCTAGACTCAAAAGTGAATCATGATCAAGCAATCACCCAATGTACACTCGGAGAGTTTATTTTTTGAGCTAACATACGAGTTCGGGAGGTGACTCGGCAGTTTTGGGGATTACTACTGTACAATATAATTTGACTTATCCCTGAGCAATCAACTCTATTGGCAGAACGTTTGAGCGACCAGGGACGAGGCCGCCGCGCGGAATCCGACTCCCCCTACTTCGACTCAATCATACCTCATTGATTAGATTATGGTATTGTGGTTCGAAGCTTTGGAGCTGCACTGAAAATGGAAGACTCTCGGGGCTCGAACGATACACCGACCCATGTTGATATAACAACAAAGCAAGCAGCTTTCCCAGAAGTCAAGGTCACAATCAAAGATCTTTATCGTTATGCAAATGGCATGGATCTCATGATCCTTGCGATCAGCTCTCTATGCGCATTTGGAGCAGGTGTATGTCGAGTTGTGCCATCTGTAAGTATCATCTTACCCCATGTCTTCTTCATACGTACGCTCCACTAATCTTCCAGATCATATTCAGTAGAATCGCATATATCTTCGTACAGGTCGACAATGACGGTCCCGAGTCTAGCCGATCCGTCTCCGCCTGGACAGCATCAATCGATCATTTCACGCTATACTTTGTCTATATCGCAATCGCCTCTTTCGTCACCCAATACATCTCACGGCTGGGATTCGTGTACACAGGAGAGAAGCTGGCACGAAAGATCAAAGAACACTTTTTCTCAGCAACCTTGAAGCAGAACATCGCGATCTTCGACGAATTGGGAGCTGGCAGCTTCACGACACAGATCTCGACCGGCACGACTCTTGTCCAGGATGCTATCTCACAGAAACTCGGACTGACCGTCAGCGCCTTTGGAACCCTTCTCAGTACTTATATTTTGTGTTTTGCTTACAGCTGGAGACTCACACTCATACTTCTCTGGTGTGCTGTCTTCGCATTCTCGCTTTTCTTGATTGGCAAGAGATTATCCAGTGGATATGCCAGTCAGTCACTGGAGGAGACTTCCGCTGGAAACACTATTATCGAAGAGGCAATAGGGTCTATCAAAAGTGTTGCTGCGTTGGGAATCCAGAACAGCGTTATAAAGCGATATCGCGAGCACCTTCAGCGAGCTCGAGCAAGCTCATTTCGATTGAAGGCCATGATAGGATGTGTCCTTGGTATTGCCATAGGAACAGGCTATCTCAATATGGCTTTGGCGTTCTGGCAAGGCTCACGTTTCTTGACCGACGGCACTGCTACTTTCGTCGATGTACTTGTGGTTGCCACTGCTGCCAAGACTGCCGCCTTTGCGGTATTCGGTGTAGGATCCAACGCAGACAGTATTATCTCAGCTCTCGCCTCCGCATCCCGGCTATTCACGATGATCGCCCGTGAATCTACAATAGATGCTACATCAGAACATGGGCTACGACCACAGATATCTCGAGGTCAGATTGAATTTCGTGGTGTTAGCCATATCTACCCTTCACGCCCGCATGTCTTGGTCATCAATCAACTCGACATCGTCTTTCGCCCTGGGCAGATCACAGTGGTTGTCGGCAAAACTGGCCAAGGGAAAAGCTCGATATCTCATCTAATCGAGCGCTTCTACGACCCTGTAGAGGGTCAAGTACTGTTCGATGGGCAGGGTATACAGACTTTGAACGTTCGCTGGCTTAGGAGTCAGATCAGACTAGTTGGCCAGGAACCTATCCTCTTCAACACTACTATCACGGACAACATAGCATACGGTCTTGGTAGCCCTACATTAGGCAGTGATGCTTGCTCACCAGAGAAACGGCAGCAGATCATCGAAGACGCAGCCAAGGCTGCATGCGCCCATGACTTCATATCTCGTTTGCCAAGCGGGTATGAAACACTAGTGGGTGAGCGAGGGTCTCAATTGTCTGGGGGGCAGAAGCAACGCATTGCCATAGCTCGTGCGTTGGTTGCAAACCCCAGAGTCCTCATCTTGGATGAAGCAACATCTGCCCTAGATAGCGAGACCGAGGCGAAAGTGCAAGCTGCGATTCGCCAAATCTGCAAGGAATGCACTATAATCATGATTGCGCACCGACTTGCCTCGATTCGCGAATCGGACAACGTCGTGGTCATCTCGGGAGGGAAAGTCGTAGAGCAAGGCCTTTGTCGTGAGCTGCTTAGGAAGGATGGCTTGTACCGGCGTCTGATGGAGACCCAAACTACAGAACCAGCTCAACATCCAGACGGAAGGTCAACAGTCGAATGCATCTCAGGAACTGAAAGAGAATCGCTCCTCGGAAAAGAACACGAGGCAGAAGGACTAGCTTCACAAACTGGACATGATATTCAAGCGTATGTTCGCCGCTCCCAGAACAGTGCACGGGGAAACGAGAAAACACAAGCATCCGACGGGTCTTTACGAGATTTGGCAACTTTCCTGACCCGATTCAACAAGTCAGATCTTGTTGTTGTGCTTCTAGGCTTGTTTTGTTCGTTTATCGCAGGTCTCGAAGAACCAGCGTCTGCAATCGTGTTTGGTGAAGCTGTGATTGCGATATCAGAGCCCTTACAGCAGTCGATACGAACTCGCGCTGGGTTTTGGTCCTTGATGTATCTCATGCTTGCTCTAGTACAGACAGCAGCGTTTTGCATTGAGAGCATCACCTTCGTACATTCCGCTGAGTCTTTGATCTTTCGCGTCCGTACACAGGTGACGGAGGCTATTCTACATCAGGACATGGAATTTTATGACCAGCAAGGTAACTCTGCAGGAAATCTGGTTAGCTTTGTGTCAACTGAGACAAGTCATCTCGCTGGCCTAGGCGGATCCATCATCGGAACTATTCTCATAAGTCTGACTACCCTAGTCTCCAGTCTTGCCTTAGCCTGTGCCTTCGGCTGGAAGCTTGCTCTCGTCTGCTTTGCTGTAGTTCCTCTCATTATCGTTTGTGGTTTCTGGGGCATACGCATCGTTGGTGAGCACCAGGCACGTACGGAAAGGCATAATCTTGCAGCTGCAGGTTTTGCGAGCGAGACCATTTCAGGAATCCGGACCATAGCGTCGCTTACACGCGAAGATGCAGCTATTACCCACTTCAAAAAACTCTTGGCGATAGCGAAACAAAAGAATCTCCGGTTAAATCTGGTATCATCTCTGCTGTATGCGATTGCTCAATCGGTCTTCTATGCATGTATGGCTCTGGGCTTTTGGTTTGGTGGCACCCTGATTGTGCGCCGGGAATACAACACTCTACAATTTATTGTAGTGTACTCATCAATATTGCTGGGTGCTATGTCCGTCGGCATCGTATTCTCCTTCGCTCCTGACATCGGCAAGGCCAAGAAGTCCTCTAACAATATCAGAACCCTTTTGAAGAAGAGAACAAAAATAGAGTCGCGAACTGGCGATGGACTGGGACCGATTATCACTGATGGCGCCGTGGAGTTTCGAGATGTTACTTTTGAGTATCCAACCCGATCTGGACACCCGGTACTACGCGGTGTTTCATTCAAAGTACTTCCAGGTCAACACATAGCGCTGGTCGGGAAGACGGGATGCGGAAAGAGTACGATCATCTCTCTCCTTGAGCAGTTCTACGATCCAACTTCAGGTCAGATCTTTGTTGATGGTTACCCTATCTCCTCCATGAACACCAAAAAGTACCGCCGGTCACTCGCCCTGGTCGTACAAGAGCCGACTTTACTGAATGGTACGATACGCGAAAACCTTCTCGCTGGAATCGAAGATGAGGTTGTCTCGGAGGCTACGATCGAGGCCGTATGCAAAACAGCAGACATCTACGACTTCATCAGCTCCCTCCCGTAAGTGTCCCCTCATATCCGTGCACAGTTGATGCTTACTTATATCAGTGATGGCTTCGCTACGAACGTTGGTAGTCGCGGTGGCAAGCTAAGTGGTGGCCAGAAGCAAAGAGTAGCTTTGGCTCGTGCGTTGTTGCGAAATCCGAAAATCTTGCTTTTGGACGAGGCCACATCCGCGGTGGATGGAGAATCGGAACAAAAGATACAGAATGCAATTGAACGTGCGACAGAGGGATGTACTTCGATCACAATCGCTCATCGGCTTAGCACGATTCGGAAAGCTGATGTGATAATTGTACTTGATGAAGGCGCAATCATAGAATTTGGGAGTCATGAAGAGCTCTTGGCGAGAAAAGGAAAGTATCATAGTCTACATAGTGCAAGTAGTCGTCAGTAGTCTCTATCATCTTCTTGATCTAAGGAAATTTGCATTACAAAAACATTTTGTCTAGATCCACTATCCTGAACCTCAGAGTATGCCAACCTGGCTTTTGTGCGATTTCGCCTTTGCACTACGAATCCGATTTATTGCAACAGTCTGCCATATGTGCGCTTACCGTTCCTCTTGTAGTCTCTTACAATCTAGGGTTCTATAGAAACGTGTTCCTTAGGGATAGTGGAGACGATGGTGATCTGGATGCTGTCGCACGTGGCAGACGTAGGCTAGGGAGTTGTCCTTGTTATAATGTAAGAAGGTAGGTAAGGGTAGTAATTATGTAGGGAAGTAGACAAGTTTTTATTTAGGCAGGTAGGTGGATATTCAGTCTAACTTTCCACGGCTGTGAAAGTACATGTCGTGATGCAACTTCCGCCGCTTGTCTTGTCTTTGTCAGCTTAGGATGGTGCGAGGTTGGCTCTAAGGGCGTTGACAGGTTCGTCGTCGAGTCATAGCTCTGTATTTGGTAGAGGCATACCGAGACGTACTGAAACATGTCGAAAGAAGACTTAATAATGCGTGCAGAGTTTGCGTGGTAGGCAAAAAGGTGTTGTTGTCAATTGATGTAGAGAGCGTTGCTAGCAGTTGCAAACCTGTTCTATTTCCCACGCGAACTAACGAAGGTGACACCAACTATCAGAGATAAACCTGACTCTTACAACCCAATAGACTCTCCTAGTCCAGGCTCTCTGATGCGGATGGTGCCGGTTATTCGTCCCGGTTTGCGTTTTAGGAGCCAGTCCATGTGTTCAATCTTATGATCGGCCAGGAGGTGGTAGTTCGATCGAAGGACGAATACATTAAGGCTCAATTCATATCTGTCTAAGATCAAGGTCACCGAAACTGATAAGTGTGAGTGCGGAGCACTCGAATCGGTGCCGCATTTCTTGTTTATGTGCCCAATGTGGAAAGACTAAAGACGAAACATGAAAACGGCTCATGGGAACAGATACTGGGACCTCTCCTTTACCTTAGGAGGGTATACTGACATTATAAGAAACGGCATGAAGATCGTTACGCCATCAAGCGTTTCTGCAAGGCCTAGTGCCCTATCATTGAGCGTCTTACTAACTCCCTCATGATGAACGGCCGCAACAACGGCAAGAAGCTCATCGCCGTCCGCATCGTCGCCTACGCCTCCGAGATTGTGCGTCTTAACCTTTTGGTCTACATGCGCTCATACAGCAAACTGATACACCCGACTAGGTCCACATCATGGCCGACCAGAACCCTATCTAGGTCGCTGTCGACGCCATTGTCAACTGCGGTCCTCGCGAAGACTCTACCGATATCGGTTCCGCCGGTACCGTCAGTCGATATCTCCCCTCCGCCGCGTCAACTAGGCCATTACCCTCCTAACTATTGGTGCCCGTAAGGCCACTTTTCGCAACATCAAGTCCGTTGCCGAGCGCCTCGCTAAAGAGCTCATTAACGCCGGCAAGGGTTCCTCCAACTCTTACGCCACTAAGAAGAAGGACGAGCTCGAGCGTGTTGCCAAGTCCAACGGGTAAACGCATCATTCGCTGCAATGGTGGCATTACACTGTGGCTTGTAGGCATGTCGAAGAAGAGGAGGCTGTGCGGCGGAATTCAAAAAAAGCAAGAATTGTTTTCTCAGCACTGCAAGAGTCACTGGGGATTTTACATACCCTTTCAGATATGGTTTGGCGAAGGCGCCTGAAAAATGTACAATATAATACCAGTCTGAGAGCACTTGATCCTGGGCGATGATGCCGCAAGTGACTCGTGGATTGTTATACACTGTTGCGTGATGATGCTGTAGGACGGGACGCTGTCACTGCGGGTGAGGGTGCAACCTCGTTTCGATCGGCGAGTCGTTCTCTCGATGCTTTCTTCATGGTCACTATCGACAGGCTGTGACACCCTGAATGCTGCACCCGACACCATTTGCGTACACGACACCCTGATGTCGATCAGAATGATCCTGACGGCCATCTTTGTAAACAGTTTCTCGCTAGGTTTGCCTTTCTTCCACACATCACACTTGCCCCTTCTTCGATGGTTTGAATCATCGCCCCCTGTGTGTTATACATGGAATTACCCTAAAGCATCGCTCGCGAATAATTTCAAGAGGCAAATTCGCAATTCGTCACAATTCTTTATCTCCTATCCTTTTCTTTTCGTGTCCGAAACACCGATGTCAAATTACAACCCAAGCTTCTCTACCCATAGCTGTGGCATGTGCCGAGAAGTGCTGATATTGACTGAGTGTTCTTTTACTTTTCTACTTGCATCGGTTTTGGCGAGCTTTCGGGCCCAAAGAATGCTCTCTTCATCTTCATCTGCCTTCGCGGTAGTGGTGAGGATTGACTTTGAGTTGTGATGCGGACATGCAATCATTCATATCAGATTGTTAGTTAGATACATGGGGAGCAGAAACTAAATATCATAGGCAGCACACACGCTCGTGGCTAAGACTTCTCACTCCTTCCTCTTGCTTATTCTTTTTGTCCTATACCAATGGGAGATTGATTTTTGTAGAGTCTCTTTGAATTCTGTCCTGTTGCGCGGCGTACTCAACGAATCGAGGATCGAATCGACCATCTCCTCAGGGTTGACTAAGGAGAGACCGTGCTGGCGGTAGTCAGCTAGCTCATCGGTGGTCGGGAAGGGATAATAACGAGAATCTGCCTCGCTTTGCTCAGTTGCGGCCAGTACTTCCCCTCTTGAGATCTTGTCAACTGAGTCAACGGCCATCTCAACCCCGACGTCGTAAACATCATTCATGTACTGCAGCATTGGCTTCCTGGTAAGTGGGCAGGTTCGGATATCGAGGATGTGACCAGCGTCCCAGTCTTCGTTAATCTCGTGCAGGCTGTAGCCAAAGCTCTCGTCACCATTTCTCATCGCCCTTATCGTCGTCATAACTCCGCGGTAATTGGGAAGAACTCCCGGATGAAGGTTCAAAAGCTTCCTTGAGCCGCTGAAGTGGTTGATGATGCCCTTACCAAACTTCTGATAACAACGAATTGACATGCCAATGTCGATAAAGTTCCGTTGAAGAACATCGAGGAAAGCAGGGTCGTTGACGTCCAGAATATGCTGTACGAGAATTCCATAGTGGACCCTCATTTGTTCCACGGTCATGCACATTGACCCGCTGGGGTCGGATGTACCTAAAAAAGGAATCACAATATCCTGATACAACTGACGTTCAAAAAACGCGAGCTCTTCGAGATCAAAATGTTTCTGCTTTTTGCTGCCTTTGTGGGCCGGTAAGAAGATGAATGGTGTATGACCCAGAGCTAAGAGCCGGGAGACAATTTTACTCGTCATGAGGTGCGAAAAAATGTCTGTCCCAACAAACAGACCGACATGTAGCGGTCGACTTGGGCGTTCCCCGCTTATGCTATCGGCAATGCGCGCAGCGTGAGCTACATTCCTGTCGATTGCTCCAGTGTAGAAATGTGTCCCCCTAGTCATGGATCCAATGACGTAAAGATTCTCGGATGCTGCCAAGGTGTTGAAGTCCACGACTACACCTCCAGCTGGATGTACTGTCAGCTCGCCAGCGTCCAAGAGTCGCTTGAGGAGCTCCGATCCACTCTTGTAGGGATCATGCTCCTGCCCCGCTGCTTCAATCAGCCAAGGAGACTGGACAAGTCCACTGGTCGTAGATACCAAAAACTCGTCCCCAGACAAGAAGGCTTTCTCACCACAGTGCACCCGCAACTGCCCTCGACTTATCAAAGTAACGATTTTCCGGGCGTTTTCCAAAGGAATAGAGTGGCGGTATGTCATCCATGTGCTGAAGAACTCTCCAAGAAACAGATCCTTTGTTGAGTTGGGAAAAGTGTGCCAATATCGCTCTACAACAGGCGCCGTTGCTCTGAAAACTGCCTGCCACTGAACTAAATGGTTCTCGGCGGCATTGACACTGGCTTGAAACTCTGTCAAAGAGTCTGTCGAAGACTGTGTCTGGGAGGAATCTCCACAGGCTCCACGATCTAGTTCCTGCGAGATTGTCTCGATTATCCGAATGAAGCTCCTTTCCGGGCGTTGCTCTACGTCTCGAGCAAGGCAATGGAGTACATATCTTCGGCTATAGGGCTCGCAATGCCCCTGTACTTTCGGCAGCCTTCCACTACGAGAAACCAGATGAATAGGACCTTCGTGACCATTTTCGGAGAGACAGATGGCGACGTCAATGGCTGTAAGTCCTGTGCCCAGCACCGACACTGGTGATTCAGGTGGTATGATTTTCAATGCAGAATTGGGCCACGGGGAAGGAAAGTAGCCTGCAACCCCGAGCAGTCCCGGGTGGACCACCTTGGCAAAATTACCGAGAGCCAGCACTAAGACCTGGGTGTTGATCTTGATGCGACTGGTTAGCTCTAGCAAAAATCCCCCTCTCTTCCGCTGAACATCGACGACCTCTCCACATATCACATTCAGTACAACATCCAGTCGGCAAGATTCCTTGCGAGCTATTTCCAGCTGCGAGCGGAGATATTGTCCGTACTGACTCCGCAGTGGGAAGGGCTCTGGTTGCAGATCGGGATATCTCGCTGCTCTCCATTTTGAGAAGTGAAGATGATCGTTGATGTAGAGACCCATGGTGTCTGCATGCATGTTCAAGATAGTCCCCGCGCAAGCTTCAGAGTACGCTAGCCCTGGACCAGCAGCCTTGCTCTTTTCCAGCAAGGTTATACTCTTCATCCGCTTCCCCTGTTTGATTTTCTCGAGTAGATGAAGAACGACAGCGACACCGGAGGCTCCCCCACCAACGACAACAACATCTTCTGGGGTTTGCAGGGCTGAAGACAGGGCAGAATTTGCGAATCTCATCATTCAACAATAAAGCGATACGTATCACAGAAACAATTTGAGGCGAGTGGTGATTGGTGCCTCCTTTTTCCTGCTCCATTTTACTCGTAGCTATATAGAACTCCAGTACGGTAACGCATGTTCAGTGAGTAGGATCACATTACGCGATAGTAGCGAGAGCTCGGGACAATCCTTGACGACTTCGCTCGAACAAATCCAGGTAGATCAGCAAATGCCCAAGAAGAGCCTCCATAACTCACCGACTAAGCGCTGTACGTCGGTTGTATCTCATTTGTCGGAGCGGTTGAAGTTGAGCAGATCAGCTACTCTGTCCGTCTCAAGTTGATCGGGCATTGTGGCGTCCCATAACTCTCCGTTAGTTCATGATGTCATCGCGGTGTATCAACGAAGAGCCTCGTATCTACAAAGAAACATATGTCGTGACACGGTCGAAGCACACGGTGGACCGAGCTTATTTGACAGACAGACCTTATTTTCACGACGTTAAGCGAGATCCGCACTTTCTTAATCTGTTTTCGCACCCTTTTGAACGACTCATCGCGCGAAGCGAAGTTGAATTCCCGTTTCCATTGGCTGAAGGTTTGGTACTAAGGACCGGATAAGGTTAAACACGGCGGCTTCGGAGACTTTTTGATATGTCGCCTTTGAAGGACTAGCGCGGCTGTCCCGTCTTACGGCCCGCTCTTTCGGAATGTGTATACTTGCCGCAGCAAAAGATCTCAATCCTGAATTTTGTCACGTCTCACAGTCGTTTCCGTTCGCCAGGAGCACGCAGGATTCTCTGATCCCGAATTCAACTCCAGAGCAGCATGGATACAGCAATATTGCCTCCTGACGGCGGCTTGACAGCCTGGACACAGGCCTTGATGGGCCATTTCGTCTGCTTTAACACCTGGGGTTACATATCCAGCTTTGGCGTCTTTGAAACTCACTACAGTTCCACCCTGTCCCTCTCGTCCTCGGCCATATCCTGGATCGGCTCCATCCAAACGTTCCTCATCTTCTTCGTTGGTGTCTTTTCAGGCCGAGCTCTAGATGCTGGATTCTTTCGTCTAGTCTTTTTTCTTGGTGCCGTACTTCAACTTCTGGGAGTGTTTATGACGAGCTTGGCGACGAGTTATTGGCAGTTGATCTTGGCCCAGGGGGTTTGCACGGGGGTCGGGAGTGGAATGATGTTTTGTCCTAGTATGGGCCTTGTTGCTACGTACTTTTCGGAACATCGTGTTTTCGTTCTTGCCTTCTGTCTGCTTGGTAGCGGGACAGGAGGTATGATATTTCCAGCCATTGTTCGTCAATCGCTACCTGTACTTGGTTTCGGGTGGACTGTGAGAGTTGTTGGGTTCGTTATGCTTGCTCTCACAGTTCCTGCCATGATTTTGTTCCGGGTACGAGTGCCGCCAAGGACTTCGGGCGCGTTGATAGAGTGGTCTGCATTCAAGGAGCCGGCGTATTCTTTGTTTTGTCTTGGGATGTTCTTGAACTTTTGGGCCTTGTATTTTGGGTTCTTCTATGTGAGTAACGATCTTCTGTGCGCTGACAAGCTGCTAACTGCGAGATGATAGATTGGTACGTTTGGCCGTCAGGTTATCGGTTTGTCTTATGAAGACTCAGTCGATCTCATCATCATCAACAACGGAGTTGGGATTGTCGGCCGTCTCGTCCCCGCGTATCTTGCAAACCGAAGCTTTGGACCGTTGAACACAATCATTCCTCTCACTCTAGCAACCAGTACAATAAGCTACAGCTGGATTGCTGTAAAAAGTACGACAGGGGTGTACGTTTTCATCATCTTATACGGTATCTTCTCCAACGGTATTCAGGGATTGTGGCCTTCAACTCTATCAAGTCTGACAACAGACATCTCAAAGACAGGGGTGAGGATGGGCATGGGGTTCACTGTGGTCAGCTTTGCGTGCTTGACGGGGCCCCCGCTTGGTGGAGCGCTCGTTGGGATCGGTCAGGGATATCTTCCAGCTCAGGTCTGGGCGGGGACATGCTTTTTGTGTGGTGGGTTATCTCTGTTCTTGGCTCGTATCTCCAAGACTGGTCTTTGCGTTGGCCAGAAGGTGTGAAGAATGAAATGTTGCAGAGTCTGTCTTGGCCGAAAAGACCGATATGTTGTACGAAGTCTATATTACGTAGGGTAGCCATAAAATGATTCAATTCGATTCCAGTGCCCCTAAATTGGATTGAATTGATTCATCGTGTCGAGGAATTGTATTAATTGAGTTAATAGCTAAGTTGTTTACTAAATCGATAGATTAATCATCAATTAGAACAATTTTAGATCACTATAGCCATTCCTATACCTAGTCTTTGAGCGATGGTCTAGATCTCCTACAATCGGTTAAGTAGTTCGACTTCGTCCTATTCGAGTCCCTATCCTACGTTTAGAATGTAGACCGATGCCACTAGTATCTTACGCTATCCTTTTCTTATAATAATTACTATAATATTGTTACTATCTACTAGGATTTGTATAAAGTCGTTGTCCCTATTTGCCTATATATATAAGCGAATTCTCCTATCCTAGTCTCCTCCTTATATATGTTTCTGTCTAATAACTTTAAAGTTTGCCCTAACTCCTATAATTTAAACATAACTATTAAAGTTATAATAATGTAGCTCCTAAACTAGTACAATATTAAATCTCTAAGTCTCTAGATTACTATATAGTATATCCTAAACTCCTACGCTCTTCTATAGGTTTACTTAAAGAATGTTAATTATACTAGGCATTAAAACATAAGTTATTAATACGTTCCTATTATTTCCTATACTCTAGATACCCCTAGTTTATTACTAGACCTCCTTATAAGACTTAATAGGATAGGATAAGAAATGCTAAGCATAAATCCTAGTAGGATAAGATCCTACTAAGATAATTTCCTATTCGTCTTGCTAATAACTACTTCTAGAAAAAGCTATCTAAATCTCTAAATATAGCTATATAGCTCTAAGAGACTATTATAGACTATTATAATAATAATAATTATATAGGACTCTATAAACTATTAAGATATTTTACTTATATATAAACTATATAATAATATCTTATTATACTCTAATCCTTCTTTATTATACCTTACTCTATCGTTATCGTTTTGTAGTTCTTTCCTATAACTTAATAGTATATTAACTTTTAATAATTTTTTAACCTTAGCTAGCTATTTCTATATTACTATATTACTCCCTATATACGTATAGTACGACTACGCTTTACTAGGACTAGACTATATACCTTCTTCCTTTATATAATTTATTTACTTACTAGTTTACGTATAGACTTCTTTTATATACTTCTTCTACTAGGTCTTAACTATTACTAACTCTTTTATCTCTAGAGGACTATTATAGACTATTATACTATAAGTCTACTAATCCTCTCGCTAGAACTACTAAGATATCTTACTTTATGCTAGAACCTAATTAAGTAATAACTAACGTAGAACTAGATTAGCTAGCGACTAGTAAGCCTTATAATAGTCCCTTAATAGTCTTATACTAATACTAAGAAGAAGTTTATAACAGCTAGATCCTATAGAAGACTACTACTATTAACCTAACTATAGAGGAGTATAAGAACGTAAATATAGCTCTACTTAGAAGTCTATAGGGTATAAAGTCTTATAATAGTCCTATAATAGTCTACTAACACTAAATAGAGCCTAATAATAACCTAGACGTAATTCTTCCTATAGAGTTAAAATAAGTCGTATAATAGTATATAAAATACTCTAGCTAGCTATAAGAGTATAAAGGTATATAGTAACGTATAAAGTCCTACTAGTAATATTGTTACTAATAGTAAAGACTAATTGATGCCCTAAGTATTAGTGTCTTTAAAAGTAAAGATATACTTATATATACTAAGCCTTGCTTAAAGGCTTAGGCTTTATTATAGAGGCTACCCTAGCCTCTCTAGTAATAATTATCCCCTCCTCTATATAGTTATCTATAACTAGGAGGCCGATAGTAAGTACATTATATATAGCTAGCGTATAGTACGTAATACGTACTTAATTATAGTTACCTTATATATAGCTTATAGGGGGCCTATATAAGGAGAGTAGCGTTTACTTTACTCGCTTCTATATCTAGCCTTACGTTACGTATAGATAGGATTTGTAAAATTGTCGCGTCTTATATACGCTACGTATAGGCTAACTTCCCTAGGTTTTACTAGAGTATACCCTAGCGTTATAATAATAACGCTATCGTCTTAGTAGTCTATACTATAGTATAGTATATAGAATTCTAGACTAAGCTAGTAATTCTTTTCCTTCTAGCTTTATACTATCTATATAGTAGCCCTAACTCTCTAGTAAGTAACCCCTCCTAATACTGCTTATTCCCTTTAGTATATACGCTACTTACGCTAAGTATATGTTTATTATTTTTAAACTACTTTCTACTTCTAGAACTACTTTTATTAGGGCCGTATACGCGTAGCCTACGCGTAGTATACGCATCTACATTACTTATCCTTTCCTCTAATAGGCTTACTTAATAAGTCGCTTACGTACCTTATACTAACTTCCTACTAGATAGATTTTACTATATCTAACTTAGATCTTATACGTTTCGAGCGTAAGTCTACTACCTACCTTCGTAAGGAGGAGGTATACTATAAGGGCATATTAGAAACTATTACTTTCTTTACCTCTTACTATCTATTATACCTATATAGTTAAAAATAGTGTAGTCCTAGCACACTTAGAGGAGTTATAACTCTATTATAATACGGTAAGGTTCTATTATAGATAGGTCTATAATAGACTATAACAAGTAAGGGGATAATAAGGTTAGCTTAGCATCCTAACGCCTTAGTAGAGTAGGATGTTCTTAATAGATTGCGCCTATAGATACTCTTCTTCTCTTTAATTAATTAATTACTACGCTATATACTATTAGCACGCTTTTACTAGTAAAGGTCGCGTCTCTACCTTCAGTTAATTCTATAGGCTCTAGGATTACTTCCCTACGCTAGCTAGAGTATTTTATGCACCTGTTGCACGACTTATTTTAACTAGTTATAAGCCTAGGTTTTGTATAATCCTAGAACCTNTTAGATAAAAGGATGTAAAGGCTAGATACTACATTAGATTATCTCTAAATAAATTTGACCTTAAATTAGTTAAAGAGGAAGAGACTTCTAAAGCTATCTAGGAGAGACTCTAGAAGAAGTATAAGATAAGACTTGCATCTATAGGTAGATAATACCTAGTTGAATTCTCTACATTTAAGATTAATGTATTAACTTTAATTAATGCTACCTAGTAACAAATTAATACCCTAGGTAAGAAGGTTATTAAACAAAGACCTAAGTTAAAATCTCTTAACTTAATTAAGTCTAGAATTTAGTAACTACTTATAGCACTACCTATCGAGTATACTACATATAAAGTAGGAATTAATGCTAGAGGAAAAGTTGATCCTAAAGAAGTCCTACTTATTCTAAATAAGGTATAGGCAACTATTAATCTAGAGGCTACCTACTATATAAAGAAGCCTTACTAGAACAATAAGTCTTCTTTCTAGAATAAACCTTCTTTCTAGAAGAGAAATGTACCTACTAGAGTAAGGAGTCCTTTATAGAGAGATAGATAGAGCTATCATCTATGTAGTGCACCTAATTACTAGATAAAGTCCTATAACTACATCTCTATAGTTAAGGCTTATAGTAGAAAGCTTCGAAGAGAGCATCTAGATAATAAGAAGTTAAGTAAGTAGATATCTTCTTAAGGAACTAAAGTTGTAAGACTAAATAAGGAAATTGAATACCTAAAGAAATCTATTAAATAGTTATAGGGAAGCAAGTTTACTAAGGCTTATCTTATAACATAGACTAAATTAGAATCATCTAACTCTAGTTTAGATAGCCTATCTAGAAGTGATTAAGAAGAACTAGAAGTAGAATTCGCAAACTTAAGTAAGGAAAATGTTAGTACTATAATAGTAGACTACTAGATATTCGACTCTAGCGCAAGTTCTTACATAACTAATAATTCCTCTCTCTTTAGTGAACCTCCTACAACTATAAGACGAATAACAATCGCTATTAGTAGAGGGAAACTCTTTTTAACAAAGAGAGGAGTTATAGATATAATAGACTATAGAGGAGGGAGATTTAGATTAAAGGATGTTTTGCTTATTCCTAAACTTAGAGTTAATCTACTTTCTAGGAGAAAATTATGTAAAGCTAGTTTAAAAGGTAGCTTTAATTTATAGAACATGTACTACCTTAATAAGGATAGTAACATTGTTCTATATATAAAGGAGAGAGGAGGAATCTATATCCTAGATTCCATCTTACTAAAGCTAGCTTAGACGGAATTAAATCTATAGGCTTTTATAGCAACTTAGTCCTAACTAGATGATCTACTTAAAATAGATGTAGTAGTACCTATAACAATTGCACCTAAGGCCTTACCTTCTATTTAAGAAGAAGAAGTTAAAAGTGAATCTAATGCTAATGCTTCTAATAAGAGAGATGTTAATAACTATATACTATATTACTAGAGATTTGCCTACCTTAGACCTATAAAGATTATAAGCCTATATAAGGTTATAACTATAGCTACACTAGTTAAAGTTGCTAAGCACACATGTTAGACTTGTACACTAATAAAGTTCTGTAAGTTAAAAGGCAAAGTATTAAATAGAAAGGAACACCCCCTAGCAAGGGTATCTATTAATATATGTAGACCATTCCCTACCTCTAGAGAAGGCTTTACCTAGGTAATAATTATTAAAGATAACTATATAAGAATGTCCTAGATAATCCCCATTAAAGAGAGAAAGGAATGCCTTAATAAGCTTATAACCTAGAAGACTTAAGTTAAGAGATAGTCTAGACATCTTCTTAAGAGTGTTAGACTTAATAATGCAAAGGAACTAGTGAAACACTTCTCTAGACTTAAAGAACAGTATAGAATTAAAGCTTAGATAACAATCCTATACACCTTAACATAGAATGGTCTAGTTAAGAGGGAAAACTAATAGATTAAGAATGA
>NW_021941072.1:0-55902 GCF_000721785.1 Aureobasidium pullulans EXF-150 | reverse complement strand
AATTTAAGTTATAAGGAGTTGCCCATTCGTTTAGGGGTTCTACTATAAGCCTCTTAATTTCTATAGTATACCTTCTAGGTCTTCTGCACTTCCTATTACTAGGGAAGAGTAGTTTATGCAGGTTTGCACGAATTATTTCAACTTATAGAATAGGTAAGGCGGTATAACTCGGCGAACTAAGACTATAATTTAAGCATATCCTCTAGTTAAATCGTTAAATTAGGGGCTCTTAGAAGTACGCTTATACTAGGTTACCTCCTTCTACACCTAAGGGAGTAATCTACGCCTAAACTCCTAAACCCTTATCTATATATCTATATCGATGTCCCTAATGCTATCTATATTATAGTCCTCCTCTTTAAGCTTCTTCTTAACCTTACTAACCTTATCTATTAAGCTCTACTACCTATTACTAGCCTTTAACTATATAAAAAACTCTAATAACGTATCCTTAGAATCTACCTCGATAGGACTAGAAACTAGCGGTACGGTAGTAGGGGCGGCGAATACAGGCAGTCGAGGCGGTAGAAGCTACTATAGCTATAGGAGCTAGTATTACTACTAAGATTGCTATATCTAAGACATTATGCTTATAGCTATAAGATTAAGCATGTCGTTTAGTGTTTAGGGGGTTAGCGGAATTAGAGGAACCTCGGGTTATTTCTTCCTTAATTTTTAAGCATCTAAGTGCTTCTTAAGCTTTATAACGATGTTAATAGAGAGGGTGTCGACTATTAAAGACCTAGAGTTAATGTCGTTAGACTACTCTTTAATAATAGTGTTATTGAGTTAGTAATAATTCTAAGCAATATTTAACCCCTTCTAAAAATAACAGTCGCTAGAGTAGAGCGCATTATTAAGTAAGTAGGTCTACTTAAGTATAAGATTAGAATAATAGTTACTTCTCGCGCGCTCGGCCTCTAGCGTAGACGGTATATTAAGCCTCTAGATATTAGTAGTAGTTCCCTTACGCTTCTAACTAGCTATAATAATAGCTAAGTCCTCTTTAAGCTTAGTTAAATGCGCGATAACTAATAGGCGTAACTTAGACTTGCCCTTCTTATACTACTTTATTAGCTACTTCGTTAGAACCTCCTAATTCCTATTATTACGTAGTGTTGTCGACACGTAAGTATTACGGTTTAATAGTAGAAACATTATAGTAGCGAAGAGCTTATATTTAGCACTAAACACTTGCGTTACCTACTTAGTAAACACCTTATCGATCTATAGCTAAAATTAACTAAAGATCCTACTATCGGCGTAGTTAAAATTAAAGGTACGCGTATCTAATGTCTCTTTACTATATATAGTATACTACTTACTAACAAACTTATAGGCCTCGAGCGCTTAAGTAGCCTCCTCCTTAAGAGCTTATATTACTATACCTAATATAACGATAGCGGCCTTAAGCGCTTAAGCGGCCTCTTACCTTATATTATAGCTAACTATCTAGGATAAGATAATAGGTTACAGGGTTAGACTTATAAAGTAGAGTGTTAAGCAAAGTAAAGCAAGTAGTATATATAGTAGTATATACTATAGGGACTATTAGAATAACTAACTAAGTTAAACGTAGGACTACCTAAGGTCGTCCTACCTACCTATATACTTAATAGATAATAAGTGTATGTATGTTGCTCGCTTAAGGGAGCAGTAAGCATTATATAGCTCGCTAGCTCGCTTAGTAAGTAAGCAATAATCTATAGCTTGCTAGCTTACTACGTAAGTAAGTAATGTTATAGTAGTAACCCTAGCGGAGCAGCTAGCTTACGCGCTAAGAGCGTAAGTAATCGTTATAGCTACCTAGCTTACTACCTTAGTAGGTAAGTAGGGCATCGACTAATAACGGATTATAATACCTTACGCGGTTCTCTTTAGTAATATCTATTATTAACTTCTTATACTTAAGGCGCACAATTTCCCGATTATTAGCCTCCTCCTCTTTATTATCTACTACGTCGTCGCTATATATCTTATTAAAGGCCTCGTTGCTAGAGACCTTATTATTATTAGTTACTATAGTAACCTTAGGCGCTACTTTAACGCTTATAATAACTGACTTAGTAGTAGGTGTTTTAAGTCGTATCCTAATGCTAGAGGGTGTTACTAGCTTTACTATAGTCTTTAATGTTCGAGGGGTCTTCGGAGCCTTTATAACCTTAAATGTTATAGTAGTAGCGGTAGTAGCCTTTAAGGTTGGTTTCCTTACGCGTAAAGGCTTCTTAGTAGTAGCACTACTAGCGCTAGCTTTAGAAGCACGTTTAGGACCTATATCGACGAGGACGACGAGTTATAGCATGTGCTAATAGATGTTTACAGGTCTTCTAATTTACTATGGTACCGTTACCAAACGTCGAAAAAACGGCGAATTCCGCGCTTAAACGCCCAGGTTCCCCAGTCCCAATGATTTCTGAAAGGACAGTAATATCATAACGAGCAAGGTCATAAGCAAAACAAATGTATGCATGCTGCGGTCAGCTTTTGAGGTGCGGACCTTATGTCAGCCCCACACAGATGACTGTGCCTCCACTCAGCCCGGTTCTCGAACAGATCGTCGATTCAAAGTCACCGCCTGAACTTCAGTGGCGGCATCCCTTGAGCACATTGTCCACGTCGACTAACAAACTTGGAGCCTTAGAACAAGCACGGCCAGCTGTTTCAGCAAAACCATGTCTTGCCAAGAAATGCTGTGCTCCCAGCTATCGTGCTCTTTAAATATCTGCCTTTCCGATCGCTTGTCCGGTAGTCTCGCCTGACTTGATAGTGCGCCCTTCCCACAAACCTATATCACACCGGATAGCTTCGAAACCAATCATAATGGCTCGATATTCATATTGCGCAGGTCATGGGGACACGAACAGTATCTCAATGCAAAATCTCGAAGGCTCCACAGAAGACCAGACGCTCCACGAAGCTTCTGGACAGCCACAGTCAAATGGTTCACATGACAACGGTCTTGAACAGCTTCTAAGCGTACAGGGAACTCGGGATGAAAGTCAAGAACCTCTCATCAATCAGTATACTGCCACGAAAACACCTGCGGCGGTCGATTCAACGTTGCAACCGCTACTTCAAAAGGTCCAGCCACTAGGCAAAATCTTAGCCGCGCGTGTCATTGGTAAGACTGAGATTGTTGCTCTTGCTATATCAGTCTTGTCAATGATGTTGGCAGTAGCGACGGTCGCTAATGATAACATTGCATGGTATCTTCGGTTCCAATACCAAATTGTTGTCGTAGGCCTTCTACTTAGCCTTATGAACATCTGCATGATGACGGTACTGCCTACTACCCTTCTCCGTTGCGAGGCGCTACTTGGCGACTCAGCCATCCAGAATTTTGAAGCCATTGTTCGCAACAGACCGTTAGCATCCAAAACGGCTTGGACTTGGCGACTTGTTCTTGCGGCATTAATAGCACTCCCGCTCGGGTTGAGCGTGCTTTACAAACTCTTCAAGGACGGCGCAGCAGTACTCAGCATAGAACCCGAAAACAGCCTCTACAACACTGCTTTTGGTCTTTTTGCGCCTCCCGGACTGCTACCCCTTGGCTGGGATTCAGGAACAATACTGATGTACAATATCACAATGCCCTTCTTGATGGCTTCAACGAATCAGACAGCACCTCGCAATGCCAATACCTCTCAATTGCTCGACCCACTAGACGAGGTCATCCTCCCTGCGACTTGGCCCCAAACATACGGCTTCAATACGTTGCTGCTCAACAATTCCACAGCAGCGCTTCTGGACGTTCCGCCACCGGACTGGATAACCAATGTGCAGAACAGTCTCAAGGACGGCGACCACTTAGACATCGCTGCTCCTGTACTCGCAACTGTGGCATCAAGAAACCATTCTGTGGATGCCCACAGGAACGAGAGTTCTAATTCTGACTTCTGGGCTGAATTTGGTCTCGACAAGGGGCTATTCTTCCAGGACCTTTTCAACGATTGGTATATTGGTATGAAACCAAGTTTTCTCAACGCAAGTGTAGACCGAGCATGGTGCTTTGTCTCGATTCAGGCTGGTAAGTCTGTGCCGAGCTTCATATCTACAACACAGCTATGGGAGCTCAACAGGGTGTACTGTTCTGGAAGATGGCGCGTGACAAGGGCGGGCACTAAACTTCTCAACGGGACTTGCGACACCAACGACCGGCCCGCTTTCATAACCAAATACGACCAACCTGAACTCATACTCACCCGTACTGGCAACGCGTTCTCCTTGAATGTTTACTTCTTACCCGCTCTGAACGAGTTTTTAGCGCCTTTCGACCAGTCGCGGAATGATTCGGACTGGGTCTTGCCAACAATGGCAACTAGTGTGGCAAGCATGTACTGGTCACGACTTGCTGCAATGGAAGGGCCAGGTAGTCCGCATTGGACAGGAAACAACAGCTTTGCTAAAAGGAAAGCCCCACGGCCAAACGATAACATCACCGACGGACTGTTATATGGTCGTTCAGCTAGTGTCGAATCGAGCCGACCCACGCTACAGAAGGCTACCATCTTGTACATCGTGTTCGTCGTCCAACCCTTCATCACTCTTGTTGCCATCATCGCCGATTTGTTCATGTGGGATGTGCCTATCGGGAGCGGCTTCAATATGGTTACTGTCTTAGCTGGGGCAGACGAGAAACGTGATCTATTGGCAGGTGCTGGATACTCTGGAGAATTACGCCGACCTTTATACATGGAGATCGTTACTGAGGAACAGACAGCAGGAGCAGCGAGACTAATTTATCGATTTACAGATCGTAAACCCCAGAGGCTGACGAGGCTGGTACGCAAACACCTGTACTCATAGCATGCTCAGAAACTAGAATCTGTGAGTCAGAGCAAGCATGTCACATATGGGTACCGAGAGGGAGCTTGAGTTTTAGGAAAACATGAGTACTCAATCAGATTTCGTTTTGCAGCTTCTCTTGCACGTGAAATTGTCATTGCCTCTATTCCAATGGCGAAATGCACATTTGTGACAGCACCGTGCAGAAAAAGGCGCTGTAATTTGGTATCATGTTGCATCACTCATCAGAGTCAACTCTAGGAAGTTTCTTCTTGGTATCACAACCCAGCCACAGCAGGTCCGGCCGACTGTAATGCCCGCAGATATCCAAGAAGCTCTTGGCAAAGATTGCAGCAGTGAAGTCAAGGTCAGCGAATATCAAGCCTTCAGTGGCAGAATCCAGAGGAGCAGTTAACAATCTACCATCAGGACCGAAGATGGCGGATGCTCCTCCTCCGGGACTGTTCATCAAGAGACCCGCTTCTGTCGACATGGTCTCGATACCTTTCTCCGTGATAACGGTCGTGGCGTGGAGAACGAAAGTTTGCGATTCGATTGCGTAGACCTGGGATAGACTCTGGCAACCTATAAATTCTGTCAGCGGCCATTGGCACGCAATATCCGTTGACTTGAGACTCACCTTCTTTGGACAAAGACCAAAGATCAGGACCTCCCTGATGAGGTACAATTGGCGGCCAAGCAGCACAATGAATTTCCTCCTTCTGGGAGATTGTGTTGAATTTCAACAGCGGTTGTGCATGCTCCCAGCAGGCTAGAGTACCGACTTTCCTGCCTATGCTCGTCTTTGAAACATTCAACAGACTGTCGCCTGAAGCGTCACCGAAGATTGTTCGCTCCATGTGTGTTGCCTTGAGCTTGCGACGATTCATCAGCATCGCGCCATCCGAGTCTATCAGCGCTTGAGCGATATAGACGGAATTGTTGTCATTCTCGGAGAAACCAAGCGAAACAACAATCTTGTTGCGAGCTGCGCAGTCTTGAATCTTTCTCATCTCGTCTGAATCGACGGCAAGAGAGTTTTGGATGTATTGGGTGGACAGCATAGGATCCAAAGGACGTGTCCTGCTCATGAAAAGTAAGTTGCTGGTTTGGATGCGATTGGAGAGTTGAATAATCACCATATCCAAGCTGGGTAGCCAGGAATGAAGGCTTCAGCAAAGGTGACGAGTTCTGCTCCTCCGACGGCAGCTTCTTCTATGATCTTGCAAGTCTTCTCGACGGATTTCTGAAGGTCCAGCCATTCAGGCTCATGCTGGGTGACAGCAACACGAACAGTTGATTTATCAGGCATGGTTATGAGAAGGATATGTGTAACGATGAAAGCTGACTTGGCTGATCAGAAAGATGAATGGACAATAATTCGAAGGTGGGTTCGCTGAGTATCTTATATATGTGTTGAAGCCTCGTCCGCAGCTATGGAACAACTGACAGTAACTCCGCATCAGACTAGATTTGATATGGGTGTTGATACTGCCGTGTCTGACATATCTTGCTTGCGGATGTGTCTTCCGCACGGCGTTGCACCAGAGATCTACTGTTATCAGCTGCATCAACCTTATCTACCTCGGCCCGTCTAGACCTATTGATAACAGCATTACCCCGCTTCACAGTTCGAAGGCACGAGACAGGAAGTATGGTTGAAGTAGACGACACTCTACGGTATTTGTTTCACTATCAAGGATATAATTGCTTACGTCGCAACAAAGCGGAAGTTACTGCTTGCGGCGGATATCGAAGCAAGACGCTCACATTGGTTGACATTAGTATCAGCCCCGCTCTCAAACGATGAGATCTGCAGACAGGGAGTATGTACTGACTAGGCTTTATCTCTTGCTATGCTCCTCCCAAGTGTTGCCAGTCAAAATCCCATAGGCCCTCATTGCTGAGAGGTATCCCTTCAGCAGCCTGCAAGATCCAGTCGTGGTCTGCCGTTCCTTCTGTGCCCCAAAGTGTCTCAGCGGCAGTGTTTAAAGCAGTATCGTCGAAAACGTTGTATACGTCAACTGCCGCGTGAGATTCAGGCCCCAAACCACCAAAGTCCTGTTCCGTATTCAAAGGCCGAGCACCACAAGCCAAGACTTGGCTGTGCTGTATCGGCAAGGCCCAAACCACTTCCCATCTATGCGCAAGGTTCTGTATGTGCTGGAGAGAATCTTGTGCTCTTCTCTCCCAAGTGGGAGTCATCTCTGAAAGGGTCTGAACACAGGTTCGAAGACCATTTGCAGACTGTCGGCCTAGGCGATTCTTTCCAGATGTCGCATTCAGGAGATGCATGGTGGCGGCAATGGAGATGTAGTCAATGATTTGTGGAGCAATCGCTGTGAACTTCCGAGTCGCGCCAAACTCACGAACGGTGCGAGAGATGGCCGCAGCTGCAGTAGTAGCCACCGTCAAAGAAAATCTGCCAGCCTTACTGCCACTTGCTTCTGAGAGAAGCGGTCGATGAATTAGAATAAGAGCGGCTTGATAGCTGAGTTGCAGCCAGACTGCAGTCTCAGACAAACGATCTTCAGGAGTATGCAGGTAGGCATTCGTGGTTTCATAGAACTTGGTCAGAGTCTGGTGAGAGTGAAGCACAAGTTTCTCCTTCTCCGTCTGACTCAAGCGATACCAACCAAAGGCATAGCTATCACATTTTAGTCATATAATCGTTTGTACATGTCAACCGTTCCTTACCCTTGGTCCATACATGAGTCCCATAGATGCCACATTTCACAAAAGCGTTCATGAGCCCATTCATCTACTGTAGCTCCCGTGGGAAGGATGGAAGTGAACGATGTTGACTTGACTCGTTGCCAATGCATGGTGCAATTCATGCCGAGACTGGATGTCACTAGTCTACAACCGAACACAGTCAGTTTGAGATATATGTAGACTGTGTACCAAAGACACGACTCACCTGTCCACTGAAAAGTATGCCCAGAACGATCTAACACGACGTTGTTGAACTCTTTGGTCAGGAAGTCCCGAAAGCCGTGCTGATTTGAGAGCACTTGCATGCAGTCCTAGGTGAAGTACTTGTCCAGTAGCCATGGCTAATCATTATGTCAGTATCAGCAACGAAAACTTCCCGTGGTCACTCACCAATCCAGTTATATGCCATACTTCCACAGCCAGATTGCAGCTCTGTCCAGGCTAACAGAGCAAGCCCTTGAACCACAAGATCGGTCGGAGTTTCTTTGATACAGCGGAAGACAAATCCCTCAGCGCGACTCTTGAAACTCTTCTCTAAGTTTTGTATTCGTGTAATATCAGAACATGAAGCAGCGACGGCGTACAAAGCGTTGTTTCGGAATGTTAAATCAATATCTCCAACAGCGGGTTCTGAAAGTGCCATGTTCACAAGTTCGTCTGTCTCCAGGAATTGGTGAAAGCGGTTAAAAGTCTTCGAGAAACATTCTATCAGATAATGCCTGTCGTCGAAAGTTACGCAGTCTCCATTGCGGACTTCGACATCGAATTTGATATCGGGACTGTTTGATGTCTTCGTCTGTGGCACTTTGCTTGCTGATAGAGTGAAAGAGGGCTCTCCTATGTCCGCCACATCGAGCTGGAGCATCAGTGAAGATAGCTCGTTCATAGCGTGAGATGATCTGCTCTCGAAAGCCTGGTCCTCTCCCAGCGGGGTGGAACAACCTTCAGATATTGAAGACGAGAGACCGGCGAAGGCAAATGATGAGTCCCTTGTGTCGTGGTTTATGTCTGGGTCGACCATTTGACGTTCAACGTTTCCAGACTGTGTGTTTTTCAAAGCATCACGCAATGCCTTGATTTCTTCTCGCAGAGAGAGGACAAGATCTTCGTCTTGAAAAACACGTCTTTCTGGATGTCAGTTTCCAGACTCAAGCGATGAGGAATGAGATCCACTCACTTTCTTGAGTCCTCAGAAGCATAATGACAAACGCGGTCAGATTTGGTGCACAAAGTGCATCTGGGTTTGCGACCATCGCACTGTGTCAAACGTCAGTCAAGCAGAAAAATTGCAGTACCGTGCGATGCTACGCAATGACGAGGAGCTCACATGGAGTATGGTACACGCACCTTTCGCTTGCCCCTCCTACAGTCGTCACACGCAATCTTGATACGGGCGCGTGGGCCCGTCTCCTCGGGATCCATGATTGAATAGCCGGAACATGAAAGATGCGGATCTCTGTGCCGCACCAGTGATAGAAAATGTGAGATCCCGCGAGCCAGTAGCGCAACCTGACATATCAAGAACGCTGTAGTTGTCGCAGCGAATGAAGGACGAACGGTGGTCAGCGAGATTGTTGATTACCCCGCCTAGACCCTGATTTTCGCCAGCCAAACTCTATCTGAGGTGCGGATATGGCATCCGCACAGATGCCAAGCATTGACTATCGCTCTTTCCTACAACTTCACCATGCGGATAGTCAATCCGCACAAGAGATTGAGTGTGGAAGTGCGCTGAAGGCTGTTCGGTAACGAAGAGGGGGTGTCGAGATCAAACTTTGATATATGTATAAGTGCCTGAGTACCCTAACAGGAAAGCAAATGAGAGAACGTTCCCATCCATACCTTGACAACTTCATCAGAATCTCGC
The DNA here is from genome assembly GCF_000721785.1 of Aureobasidium pullulans EXF-150. Taxonomy (NCBI): domain Eukaryota; kingdom Fungi; phylum Ascomycota; class Dothideomycetes; order Dothideales; family Saccotheciaceae; genus Aureobasidium; species Aureobasidium pullulans. Next base: position 46,535 of record NW_021941072.1, on the reverse strand, counting down.
TCTACTCTCAAATATGGTTTTCCTTGCCGACTGGGAAAAGGAGCATCTGTTCGTCTACGGAATTTTTGGCGTCCAGCATAAAGAGGGACAGACGGAAAACACCACAGCTATCGTTGAATCACTGCACAGTCTGTTGACTTCATCTGCTGGACAAGTCGATCTTCTCACCAATGAGAGCCACGGTCTTGCAACAGAGACCGAGCTTCATACCACTACCTTTGTTGCTTACTGGCTTGATGCGACCGTGTATCAGGCATGGGCTTCTTCTGGTGAGGTTCAGCATTTCTGGAATACCCTTTACGATGATGCTGGAGTCTGGCGTGAAGTCATGACAATTCCTACCTCGCGGTACATGTTTGCTGCCAATCAGAATTTCAGATGGGGCCTCACATGCCTGATCGATAAGCTGAGAGCGAGCAACGACGAAGGTTACTGGGGTGTTTACCGGCACAGAATTGGCTCCAAAGACGACACCTTCACCTCGCCATATATCACAGCAGCAAAGGCGAAGAGAACAACAGATGATATCAAAAAGGCGAGCGGTCTTCGCGTCCTTGATATACCAGCAGAAGGTCCAAAATCTTCGAGCAAGGTCAGACTTGGACGTGTACGGCTGAAGAATATTCCCGACAACATCTGCTTCGTTCGGGAAGGACAACGCCAGCCCAATATCGCCAAGGAAGAGCTTGGTCTCTGGCTTGAGAAGGTCGCGCCTCATGCAAGGTCATGGATTGAACACCTTGATCTGCACAGGGAGAAGAATGGAGTGCTGTCTTTCTCGACCCATGTAGGCCAGGAGTCAAAGTTGACCGACTCAGAAGCGGCAGAAACTGATCAGTTGGCGTATTTCCTGGATCTTGCCCACTTTGAGGCGTCCGGTCGGGCATTTAAGGGCCATGTACAATTGAGGAAGACTGTCATGGAGATGTATGGACCAGGAGGACCCATGGAGGGTATTGGGAAAGCTGAGCTATATGTCGAGCTCCTTATCTTGAAGTCTGACGAATTCGATGCTGAGTATGTTGGGTGCCTTGAAGGAACCGGTCTGATGTATCTGAAGAACATTGAGTAGCGAAAATAGTGAGACAAAGCCGGTAGAGACTCATCAGTCACTGCAGTAATTGAGGAAGGGGTCTTGATCAGATGACACTGCAAAAGAGAGTGCTCGAGTATTGTGATGCGAGACGCAAGAAATGCGCACTACGTGGAATTTTCCTGGCCAAAGCGTTGGGAATTGCCAGGTTGAGAACTCAGTTGTCAACACTTGTCGCGTGCACTTAAACGCAACGCCTTTCGCGTCAACGTAACCCGACATTTTTTCGCCCTCGCAATGCCATGATGATTACCTATGCAGAATGTACCAGACGTGAAAGTCGACTATTGCTACAATGCTCATACTACGCCTAACGCCCCTTGAAACAGTTTTCTCCAGTTAACAACCCGGTTTGTTTCTGCCTTGCACAATCTTAACGCGTCCTAGATGACAGTGGCTACTGTGTTAAGCACACATGTGTTATGCTGCTTCTCCTAGGAGTTCACACGTAGCTTCGAGTCGGTGCAGAAGATCGAGACGGGTTTGGCACCCCTATTGAAGACTTCTCTTTGAGCTCAGAAATTATCGTCAACCTCAAGCTCGTAATACCGAATCGGCACAAAGACATCCCAGAAGCACTCGTCTCTGAACTTGACCACCTTGTCATGTACCTTGATCCAGTATTCGGGATCCTCGATTTCAACTCTCAAAACAAGGGCGTTCATTTGCAGCGGGAGTCCGACCGTATATGTCATCATCTCTAGTGAACACCACGCGCCGATGGGCGACCTTCTGGGATCATCGCGCATTTTTCTGAATCGTTCGTCGAGGGATGTTGATGTGGCGTCTGATCTGCATATTCTACTGCATGCATGATTGTCACCGTTGAAGTGAAGTCCGAGGCGCAGGTCGATGGGGTGTTCGTATGGGGGCTGACGGGAGTCGAAAAGGGATACTCGGCGTTGAATCATTGGAGTAGAGGATGTCGTTTTTGAATCAGTCTTCGGTGACGTCTTCTCGTCATCCTGGATGACTGGTACGGTAGCGGATGTTCTACGCTTCATCATAATGGATAGCTGGGGATTCGAAGTTGAGAGATGTAGGATGAAGGTGTTCAATTCGTTGACACTTGCGGTTCTTTCTTCTTCAAGAATATTGGTGATGGAGATTCTACTAGAATTGGCACTCTACGGGATGCGATGACTCAAGCTTCATTCGGTTTTGGGCACGCGGAAGCGACATCTCTTGTGTGACTGCCCAGTTCGCTCAAAGTGTCGCTTGTAAAAAGAATAACTTAGTCTTCACAAAAAAGATTCACTTATTGCTATACCACCGCAAGTGACGTTCTCACGAACACCCGAACTTTATCAGAAGTGAAACTGCCATCATCGTGACTTTCAGTCTGTTTGCGGCAGCATATCGCTTCATTTTAACACATACCGCCGGCCACAGATATATGAGAACAACTTGCGCGACCACTTTACGGTGACTCCTTCAGGGTCTCCACAATCATCAGTCACTTCCTCGGTTTTCTCATTTTCACTCCCGTGGGCACGATTGTTGACTTTTACAACTTTCAGCACTTTGTGTCCCCGAATTCTGTTTTTCCCCTTCAAGAACATAACGATCCACTTCACCTTCACAGTCTTCACCACAACTTTCGCCAGAAGATTGACCACAACGTTCACCGTTCGAAGTATCACGCAAATACATCGTCTGGTACTCCAACTGTCAAACACTACACCAGATTCAAATCACCATCCCCATCAGACTAAAATCATCATCGCCAACACCAACAACAACCCCCTTCTTCCAAAAGATCTCACCGACATGGGAGCCAATCAGTCTTACGGCACGGATTGCATGGAACCCACTCGATCCAGCACTTTCAGCGTAACCACAGAAAGCTCCCAAGATACTCCTTCCTGCACAACCTCCATCGAAAGCTTTGAGACCGTCGTCAAGCCCACCACAAAGCCCGTCAACAAGATGGTCATCTTTGATCCCAACCAGCCACCTTACGACGAAAATCCACTCGATCTGTCTCTCGGACTTCATTTCTCAAAACTCAACGGTCGGGAGATTGGAGACTTTGACGATACATGGAAAGAGGATGGTGTAGAGAGATGGAGCGAAGAAGACCGCGCAGACCCCAACTTCGACGTCCGCGAAACAATCTGCTACAAGACTCTTGCCGAAAGAGAGTCGATCAGCAGTTTCAACAAGATGCAAAAGACCCCGGAAGCTGAGTCTATCTCGAAATCGGGATGGCTTGGACTGTTTTGTCTGCAAGCTCTGCCGCTCTACTCCAATCCTCAGAGACCGTATCTTGCCATAGGTGTGAAGGAACTGGGAAACTGGATTGGTGTTCATGATCAAGTCGTGCAGTTGAGAGATGCATGGCTTCCGGGAATGCCCATCAGATACTTCATCGACAAGCCTGAGGAGGAGCATGATATGTATATGAATTTCCATGTCTATAACGACACTGGCTTCTTCGACTGACATTTCCACATCAACCAAGATTCTCCGTCATTCCTGGCGCATGTGGAAAACACATCCCAACAACCACTTTTCTCCACCTTTTACTCCATACTCGAAAGCTTTGGATAGTTTGCGGCCCAGGAAATGAGACTGCTCCGACATGCAAGACTTGAGTGCGAGCAACAAAATCGAGCGGATGATCTGTATCTGAATCTCGAGCTGTTTTACGACTCTTGAGCTCTTCGAAACTTGTGGTAAGAGATCAACGAGAGATCAACACAGCACCTTCTTGCAATTCGGGCTATCCTTGAGTTTGCGAGTACTTTGATTGCTTGGGGGGGAGAAAGAGAGAAGCCAGGGTAATAACTTCCAAAAGACAAACAAAGAAGAAGGACAAAACCCCGTACCAAGAGTTCTCAACGTCTTCCTTGTCAACATCAACGGACATTGGAAAGCTCGCGGTTAGTGAAGGGAGAAAGGAAGATAAAAATCAGCAGAAATGAACAAAATACCAATGAACAATGCATTCTTCCGCATATTGTTTCTATCATCAGCACTCCCATCCCTTCACTTTTCCATCCCCTTCCATCAGCCATCCATCAAACCATCATCCCCCCCACTCACTCCTCCCAAACAACACAAGTAACATTCCCCCCTCCCACCCACCTAGCCACCGGCTTCCCCACCGTCCCCAACGCCACATCCCTCTCAAAAACCACAACACTCCTATCATATTGCATGCCCACCGCCAGCAAATCACCAAATTTATTCAAGGAGAAATGGCGGGGGAACATTCCTCCCGAAGGCCAGAGTTGTATGTGTTTCAGGGTGCCGTCTTTTTGGAGGGAGAAGGTTGAGAGGGAGTCGGAGGGGATGGAGGTGGTGTGGTTGTGGGGGATGGATGAGGGGGAGGGGATGTGGAAGGAGGTGTTGTTGCGGTTGGAGATTATTAGGAAGCGGTTGTCTGGCTGTGTTTTGTGGTGTTAGTAAAGAAATGGCAGGAATGATAGGGATGATGAAGACAAGGGTAGTAAAAAAGCAAACTTACAGTAACAGCAATTTCCGCCGCCGCATTTCCCTCAGGAACAACAAGATCACCATACGTGCTCGTTTCAAACACTTGTTTAAACCCCATACCACCAATTTTCGGATAAGAGACTCTGAACGACGTAACCGTATTCGCCAATTCGGAAACCAAAAACATAAATGTGGTTGCTTGGGTCCCCACCACACCATACGGTTGATAGAAAACCACATGTCTAGGTCCACTACCAGGAAGCACCGCAAATGGTTTCTCAGCAACAAGATCTCCAGATCCCGCATCGATGGAAAAAATCCTGATCAAGTCGGCGCCTAGATCGGGAACAACGATGAAGTTTCCAGTAGGATCCAGCACGGCTTCATGTTCATGAGGGGCATCCTGTCTTTCAGCATTAGGACCGGGTTTTGTCAAATTGAAGAAAATATCCTGTTGGAAGTCGAATGCAGCGGTGTGGTTGGCGTCCAAATTCCAAGTACTGAGTGCACTGCCTGAATAATGTGCGAGAGCAATTGATCTCTTTTCTGCAGGGTTGCCGTAGATGACGCCACTGACCGGACCGCTGATGGTTTGTTCGCGGTGGATTTTGTGGAGGTGGCCCGAGGAGTTTATGGTGAAGGAGGTTAGGGAGCCGTTAGTGACTTCGAGGCCTTCATCGAGGCAGTAGAGGGTATTGTGATTGGTGTCCAGAGTCAACCATGAAGGGTTAGGCGCACAGCCCGCGTTGGCGGAGGTCTTGGTCAAAGAATAGTGACCGCCATGTTCAGTCAACTCGAGCGTGGAGATGTTGCCAGAGTAGTCGGAAACAAAGAGGTTGGTAGCGGCAGTGAAGCTCGCAGCAACACAAAGCTGAAACGCACAACGGACGAGCATTGTCGAGAGATATTATGGAAAAGAAAGTGATGGACAGGACAAGAGAAAATAAAACAAGAGGCAGTGTCACCTACTTATGTACAGTACTTATATTGACCCACATCCATGCAGGCACATGCTTGCTCACCTTTCCTGAATCTGGGGCGCTTACAGGTAAACTAGCAAGCTTACGCATAGTGCTGTGGACATGATGCACTCAGCCGCCTGTAACAAGACATGAGTGATGATGCCGAAGATCGCATGGAACACAAGGCGGAGGGAGGTCGGAGCGGGGTGACAGGCAACCGACCCGGCTGGTGGGGACGTGCTTGGCGCGGAATGATGATCAGCAACCATGCCAGCGACTTCGCACGAGCCAGTGACATGATGGTCAAAGCAAGCGACGCGTCAAGAAAGAGGGCAGTGTACGGAGCAGAAGACATGGAAACGTGGTGTGGTTTGGATTGGATACAGGAATGGATTTTGGTTCTAGGACCGAGATGTTCTGTGGTAATCGGGCCATCTCTTCCTCAACAACGGCTTAAGGCGTCGATACCAAGACGACAAGACCGTGAAAGTTCCTTAAATGGCCTTCTTGCTCTGGTCTCTCAGCTGAGCAGTTGACTGTCTGTCATTTCCTCTCGACTCGAGGTCGGCAGCCCAAAGAGCAGCACCAGTGGTGTTGGTGAAGGCGAAGAAGACACCAGCAATAGGGACAAGCTCCAACAGAGTAGCAACAGTACCGAAACCAGTGTATGCGCCCTGTCTCTTCTCAACCCACTCATCCTGACGAGCCTTGTTCATGCCCTTGAGTTGGAAGTATCTAGAGTGAGCAGCAGGACCAGCGCGCTTGCCCTGGAGGAGGATGAACATGACTGTACCAACAACGGGGATGAAGTTGAGAGGCAGATACATGACGTATCTGATGATGGCGCTGGGTGCGAACTTGGCGAACGGCTTCTTAACGAGTTTACCAAGACGGCCAATAGCATCACCACCACGACCGACCTTGCGCTCCTTTGAGACGAGCTCGGCCTCGCCCTTAGCGACCAGAGTACCGTCAAAGGTGTCAATCAAGCTCTCCTCGACGAGGAAGGTCTTGGCGAGGGTGTTGAAGATGGTGCTGCTCTCGTTCAGGCACAGCAGGGCGGCATTGATAGCGGCGAGAGGGCCGTTGAAGACGGCAAGTACGGCGGCTTGAGGAAGGTAGCCGAATACGAAGACACCGGCGAGGGTGCTGATGCCGAGCAAGAGGGTGGGGATGAGTTTGGATGCGAGAGGCTTCCAAAGGTCGCGGTGAGCGAGGAAGTAGGCGATGCCCTATACGACTGTTAGTACTGTGAGGATGAGCGCATGGGGAAGGAAGTCCATACCCTGATGGGGTACAGGTAGGCTCCTGACTGAGCAGCATCGCTTGCCAGGTTGGCGACTCTCTGTGCCTCCTCACGGACGGTATCCTTGACCTTGTCTTGAGCGGTCATGTTTTCTGTCGGGTTGTGTTTGTTGTAGGGAAGAACAGACGGCGCAGAAGCTGCTGGTTTTGTTGTCGCGCAAAGGTTTGGCGTGGTGTCCTCTGACCAAAATAAAACGTCACTGATGTCATGGCTGAACTCGATGCGGGGAGCTGCCACAGCTTCCAAGATCCACTTGCAGTTGTCTTCTCCTTTTCTTCAGATGAATATTCCGCATAGCGAATTGATGCAAGCAATATGTGTCTGATCATGCATAATATAATTTCTCGATCTATCATCTCCCCTCAAAGCCATACCGCTGTAGCAGCAGCCAGAGTCTTGCCATCCTCACCCACTAATTGCCTTCTCGCAACCTCGACAATCTTGTTTCCATCAAAAGCCAAAACAAACACGAAACCTTCTTGACTGTCCGTCATAGCCAAATACTCGACTCCCTCCTGACCATCGACCATAGGTGCAGGTTCGACAGCATTGGCGATACCTCCGCTCGTCGCCGTTTCGAAGATATCGAGTGCCTCTCCTTTCAATCTCCCATTTTCATCCAATGCAAAGACTGCAACATAGCCTTTTGTCTCCTTTTCCAATCCTCTTGTCGATGCGTAAAGATATCTTGGTGACCCAGGGACCGGTCTGCTTAACCGTACTTCGTCCGCCCAATACTTCTTCTCGTCCTTGTCATCCGGAATTATCCTGGCACCAGATATCAGATTCAAATCTCCTGTTTCCGAAATCGACAAAGCGTCCACATAACAGCTATGTTCCTCGACCGAATATAGGATCCTTCCGTTGGGGTGTGGCCAAGTATGTCTAGGTCCATCATTTCCTCTACTCGCAATCCACTTCTTGCGGTTCTCCAGTTTTCCTTCATTGCCAGTGACCGAGTATGACCAGACACAATTGTGACCGATATCCGCAATGTAGATGACCTTCCCGTCAGGAGAGAGATCAATCGAGTGGGAACCATGGCGAAGGCCGCCAAAATCTCCATGTGCGACGCCATTTCTAGCTCCGTCGTTTTCATTGCCTTGATCCCTGAATTCTAGGTTTTGAAGCAGAGAACCAATACTGCCGTCCTTCTTGATAGAGAAGACTTCGCCGGTAGGACCACCTGCTGAGTAGAGCGTCGTTTCTGAACAGCAGACATACCCACTCATTGCACGTACTGGTGCTGAGTTAAGGGGTATCAATGTGTGGTCATCTTCAATGCGGTAGGAGGCTACTGCTGGGGGTGATGCCCAGACAGTGGTGTAGAGGTGTTTTTTGTCTGACGACAGTGAGAGCCAGGAGTGCCCGCCTATGGCTTCGGAAGTGCTCTTGATCTCCAATTTACACTTTTTGGCATCTTTGGCTGGGGTAAAGCGAAGTGTGAAGAGTTTGGATGTATAAAAAGTGCCGACTAGAAAATCCATGTTTACATCCAAATTCCAGATTCAGGTTGTATGGTCTACTTCCGATGAGGTGAGAAAGACGATGAAAGCAAGAAGGTGTAAATCGCTTTTGAAGAATGGCGTAGGGACGTTTTTGTCAAAAAAGTGATGGCATGGCTTTCGGAAGTGGGCATCTGGCCGAAAAGTGCATCTTCCGAAGAAGTGCCCCTCTCCGAACGTTTGGGGCTGGACTCGGCTTTGCAGTCGTTACAGTTCAGGCAAAATATTTTGCCGATGTTGAATCATCAGATCTGATAACGACTATTGATGACTTCGAGCATCTTCACGGCAGGACTGGCACCGATGAGTGCAGAGTCCACCTTGGGCATTGGTTTGCCCATTTTTCCGCCTCGAATATCGCCTCGCTCGCAAAATCACACTTTTCGAGTGCGGTCGAAGGATTCGTTGCTAACAAGATCGTCCCGAGAAAGGCACCGCGAGAGTGGGCAGTACACCTGATCATGGCATCTCTTCCGAAACTTATGGTTCGAAGCATTGAAGCTTTCAGATCACATGTTTTGATATGGCAGCCCAGAATGTAGATCGCCATGCCACATGGACATGTTCCTGGCTCGATCTTGTTCATCAGTCGCTGGTACCAGCATGTCTTCTGATGTTTCTCAGTTTGCGGGCTTCTTTGTCGGCTCTCCTGGCCTGATTCATGCTGCCGCCCATACTGGACTCTTCGAAGATTCTCTTTTGTAGACCGCCTTCGGAAACTTGGTCGAGGAGAAAGCGGCCCCAGAGACCGTTTCTCCAGCGTTGTATTATCCACAAAGCAACGGCCTCGGTATCTGGTTCACCACCTTTTTGCAGACGACCAGTCTTATGTGCAATGGCATTGAGCAGTTCGATGATGTCGTTCGTAGGTGGACAGTATTCCTTGTAGAGGGTGGGATCGATCAGGTTGACACGATAGAGGAGATAGTCGGCAAGAGTGGCAGGTGGGATAATGGTGTCTTTGACATTGCCGCACAGGGCAAGCTTCAGCATGGCTTCGGCATCGGGGACGTAGGGTATAAAGACACCAGGAGTATCGAGCAAGTATACGCCCTCTCCATCTTCGGTGCTGTCGATGATCTTGACGCTTGTTGAAATCTTGCGCGTGACACCTGGCTGAGCGCCTGTGTGTGCCGCTTTCCCCTTTCCGACTCCTTCTTTTCGCAGAGCGTTGAGCAGCGAAGATTTTCCAACATTGGGCATGCCAACGACCATGATGCGCGAACCGGTCAAGGACGTGCTGTTCTCGAAGTAGCGACGAGCGAAGGCTAGGACTTTGCGAATGTCCTTCTTGTCTTTGTGGTCGGAGAAGAGGACCTCGGAGGGTTTGTGCCATTTGCGAATGATGTTCTCTCTCTGTTTAGAAGGTCAGAAGAAGGCGGGCAGGAGGCCAGAGGGAAACGAAACTCACCTCCTTGTCGGCAGGCTTGTTGTTGCTACCCAAGTCGCGCTTGGTATAGATGATGATGCGCTCGCGACCTGCCAGACTCTGTTCGAACAACGGGTTACGTGAGGTTAGTGGGACTCTGTAATCACGGCACTCGACAATCAGGTCGATTTGCGACAATAGCGTGTTCATCTTGGACAGACCCGCAGCATGATGACCCAGGAAGTATGACCTAGGGAGAGACTCTACAGGCGGGAATACCGCTCGCGCTTTGAATATCGATACCATTGTTGCCATTTGGGTAGTTCTTTCCTTGGGCGGCTTCGAGACTTTCTGTTGTTTGCCCAGGGTCCAGAAATGTTTCCGGAGAAGCTTGGACCGAGCTTGCCATGACGTTGCCGAAAACAAAGACAGCCTTCCCATCTCGCATCATCCTCTATAACACAACATACCGGCATCAATGATAAGCATGAGTGTGCCATTGATACCCAATTCTAGAGCATCGGTAGCACATGGAGTTTTCTGGTCATCTTCCCTTCGAGACCCTTGATCACGCTTATTTAGCGACGTGTTGCACCGGTAACACGCTCAATACCTGAGTATATATACCATGTCTTTTGCACATTGGATGCCATCTTCTCCTCCACAAGACACCGTGCAGGAGAAGGATTTGGAAAATATGCATAAATCATCTCTACGCTTGTCATTCTTGCCACCCATATTCATCTCGGAGTCTCACTTCAAGGACATCAATGAGCTGCACCGCCTCGAAGATGATCTTGTCGAGGCTGGAGGTCTATTGTCTTACAATCTTCACGAGGCAAAGATTGTTCTGACCAGAGTCCTCAACAAGAAACGCATCACAATGGATCTACGGTCCAAAGACTGCTACACGGACGAAGTCCTCGTTGTCAAAGATGTCTGTGCAGCGGATACTGTTACAGACCCCGCAGCCGGGCACAAAGCAAAGAAAGGGAAGCTTGCAGAGGGATATGAGGATGGAAAGAAAGAGACTGAAGAATCCATCCTCCACGAAGTCAGCACCGACTCGGAAACCGAAGACGAGCATAAGCCAAGAATCAAGTCTGCCAAACGCAAGCGTGTTGGTTCTCCGGTCGAGCAAGATCCGAACAAAGCATACTTTTCCAACCCGTACATCAAGGTCTTGAAGTGGGAATGGTTTACTGATTCTCAGAAACAAGACCGTGTTCTGCCTATCGAGCCATACTTGCTCTACCAAGGACGGATTATTGACAAGCCTGAGGATCCAAAGACACCAGGCAAAGGGTCCAGCTTTACTGCCAGGACCAAAACACCACAATCAATCCTGGAGAGGGCTAGAGCGGATGCTGAGAACGACACTTCTTCACCGGTACAACAGCGTAGCAATCGCAAACTCGGCCAGATAGGCGGCGGCAGAGTTTCTGCGCCATTCCAAACTACGCCACACTCCAAGAGAGCCGCTCTTTTACATCAGACGACCTCGGAGCATGATCTAGGCCAATCGTCCGACCTTCCTGAGATGCCCCCTTGGGTCCAGAACGACGTCAAGTATGCGTGCCAGCGCTTAACACCCGCTGATCCACCCAACGCAGCCTTCATCGCTCAGCTTGATAAGATCAAGTTAGCGCGATTGCTCACCGGTGATGAGATTGGCGTAAGAGCATACAGCACCAGCATCGCAGCTCTAGCCGCCTATCCTCACAAACTCAGTACTGGTCGTGAGATCCTACTCCTACCCGGCTGTGACGCCAAAATCGCAAACCTCTATGTCGAATTTGCAAACTACGGCAAGATCCAAGAAGCCGAAGACGCCGAAAACAACGAAGAGCTCAAGGTGCAAAAACTCTTCTACAACATCTGGGGCGTAGGCGCCACAACAGCAAGAGACTTTTACAAAGAAAAAGGTTGGAGAGACCTCGACGATGTGGTAGAATATGGCTGGCAAACCCTCACCCGCGTCCAACAAATCGGAGTGAAATACTACGACGAATTCCTTCTCCCCATCCCTCGCTCTGAAGTCGAAGATATCGCCGCTACAATCCACAAACATGCTGTCAAGCTCCGTGACGCCGGGATTCAGAGTCTAGTCGTCGGCGGCTATAGACGAGGTAAAGAACACTGCGGCGATGTCGATATCATTCTCTCTCACCCTGACGAGAGCAAGACTTTAAACATCATCACCGATATAGTAGCGAGTCTGGAACAAGAATCTTGGATAACGCATACCCTCCTCATCAGCACAAAAACCAGCGATCGCGGACAACAAACCCTAGCCTTGAATTCCTCATCCACCCACGGCCACGGTTTCGACAGCCTAGATAAAGCCCTAGTGGTCTGGCAAAATCCCCACTATACCCCCTCTACTTCTAATCCCTCCGACTCGAAAACCAAAAACACAAATCCCCACCGTAGAGTTGATATCATCATTTCGCCGTGGAAGACCGTGGGATGTGCTGTCATGGGATGGTCTGGAGGCACGACATTTCAACGCGATTTACGTCGTTACGTCCGCCAAACTTATGATTACAAATTCGATTCTTCGGGGGTGAGGGATAGGAAGACGGGGGATGTTGTTGATGTTGACGGTGAGGCTGGGACTATGGAGCAGGCGGAGAGGAATGTTTTTGGGGCGTTGGGGTTGGAGTTTAGGGAGCCTTGGGAGAGGTGTACTGGTTGAAATTTGTGCGAGGGGACTTGGGAGATCTGATACGTCAGGATCATGGAGGAGTCTGGGTTGGAAATCTTTATCATCTCGTGATCTTTTTGAAGTGCGGATTTGGGAAGAAACACCAATAGATTTTCCTCGATTGAATGACAACTTTCGCATCCATTTTCCAACCCTTTTCCATAAACACTGAATGAACGCTGGAATAGATCTTTCATCCGTCGTGTAGAAATAGTATTTCGTGGTTTCCAGCTACTGTTCTCGTCTGCATTAAGCGCCTTTCAAAAGCAATTCGTGTACATAAACCCCATGCCATTGCCATATGCGTGTCTCGTATAAACCCCCCCATCAACCCCTTTCGCAATGCCTTGCAACCCATCAAATCATAAACGTGATGTCGACTCCTAAGCTGACTCTGCAATGACCAATATGTCCTTCACCTCTCTAACAACCCCATCGAACTCCGGGCCTACGAGCACCGATTGGAATCCCTCATCATCGGTCTGGGAGCACCTAGAGCTATTCTACGGCCTGTAGATGTCGACTGCTCCACTAATGTTGTCGACGCGGGTCTCCATGCCGTCAAGTCTGCTACGAAGTGTCCTAACTTCACGCTGGAGTTTGTCGACCAGATTGAACAGATTGTTCATGTCGCGAGCAGACACCTCATAGCGGTCGTGATTCTGATATCTGTCGTCGTTTCTTGAATCGTGGGAATCGTAATACTGGCGAGCGTCCATTTCGTGCCGAGCAGAGCGTGCGCTGTCGCCATTCGCGCCGTTTCGTTCCCTCTCTGGAATAGAGCCTGGCACATTGACCGGAGAATAATGGCGTCCGTTGACTGAAGGAGGAGCGTCGAAAGTAGGGCGCGACGGAGTGGCGTTCGAGAGTCTGCCGTCTCCTGAGAAACCACCGCTGTAGCTGGAAAGGCGTGGACGCTTGGCGGCAAGCTCAGCTGGGGGACTGCGGGAATCTTCATCATCCATATCATCGCGCTTGCGGGCACTGCCAACCTTGAGAAGCGGAAAGCCGGTTCGTTGTTGCTGAGAGATTGTCAGTATTGGTTCATGTGTACGAGCAAATAGTATCAAATGAAGCTGCAAGCACATCGCACTAGCACCGAACTCTCTCAGGGTGGCCGTAGAGCGCTGAAAAGGGCTGTCGCAAGGCACGATGTTCTTGAGAAGCCTGGCCGTGTCCAGTGAGAGCGCTGGAGTAGCTGCTCTCGGTGAACGTCTTTCATATCTCGAGCGCACTGTGCCTTTTGATGGTGCATCTCCACGAGTACAGTGCCACTGAGATGTCTGTGCTTCTGTGCTTGAGCTTAATTGGTGATGGCTTACATGTGATTCTCTGGCTTCTCTAGCATGCGAGCAGCCACTCTGCGTGTACGAGCACCGAACACATCCAGTTTTGTCGTGGCTATTCGGCCGCGTCATGCACGCTCTGTTCTGTCGCTCGCACGTATCACATCTAGGATTACGTTCCGTGCCATAGCGCATACCCTTGGAAGCCCTGGCATGTCGTGGGTTTTCCATGTCAAGCAGGTTCCACCAGTAATCGTGTCTCTCAATGTCAAAATCGCCGTCATAGCGGGGAGGCTCCGGTTCAGCGTCGCCGCCTGTGAGCAGCTCGTCGATGTCGGACTGGGCATCTGCGTCTGCTGAGGCGGTATGGCTTCCATTAGAGAGATCCGCATCGACTTTCGCTTCGGGCTTCGAAACTTCAGGTTCGTCCGAACGTTCAATGATTTGAGGTTTCGCTTCCTTCGCATTGGCGACCGACCACGTGGGGACCTGAGGGCGGCTTTCACCGTTTCCATTCATCTCAGTGCCAGGATTTATTTCGCGAGCACCGGTATAGACATCAGCCATTTTGTGCTGTACCGGTCCGGCTCCTAGCAATTCCTTTGGTTGTGTTTCGTGGGAAGCTGGCAATAAATCAGCTTCGGACTCTGGATACTGGGCGGCGGCGGCTTACCGGACAAAGTAAAGTTACGACGGTCGTCCGACGGCGGATTCGAGAATGCTTCCATTTATCGATGAAGTTATGATTGTCGTCAACAAAGTTAGGAGGATGTGAACAAGCAGGAGAGTCAAAGGGGGCGACGAGAGAAAGAAGCGGCGGGCGCGATTTTGAAGGCAGCCACTCACTGGCGGCCCGGTCGCGAGCGGCTTGTCGCCCTTTCCCGGCTTGCCGTGCACCTGCAACAAGAGGTTTCTCGATCATCTTGCTACCTAGCTACCCGTTGCTTCTTTCTGCCTTCGGACAATTCCATCTTGGCTACTGGCTCTTTCCTCCGTTGATCTCGATCGCTTGTCTCATTCTCGAATCGTAGGACTCAGGAATCCGAAAAGATGTCTTCCTGCTGTTTGGTGGCGCGTACGTACGGCCGACGTTAGCTGCATCCGTTCCCGAAGAGGACCAGGTGTGCCCGCCCTTGGCGCTTCTGTCAAGGCAAAACCAGGCAAGACCTCGCACATGTCTCTTTCCGGGACTCCCGTCGTGTTTACCTATCATCGTGCTTTGGATGGTCGCGTCTTTCCCCTCGCTTTGGTCAAGGCGGTGAGACGAGCCGCTGTCGGCGACGCTCTCCACACAAATCTCAATCGTCCCGTCCGACACCGACCGACCGGCATCAAGGATTCAATCATGTCGCAGGACGGGAAATACTTTACAAGCTCCTGATTTTGGCATGCCTTTGACGGCGGCTACATCTATGTTCTGCGATGCGCTCCAGACACTCGAGCTGCGTTGGCGCAAAATGTCGAGACAGGTTTGTCCAAACCTTTCATGCAACCGCGCGAAGCCCGACAAGCCCGGTTGTCTGGGAAGCGTCTACGAGTTGGGTCGGAGCAGAGTACCAAATCCCCGACTCCCTTGCGACAAGATTGCAGTGTGCCCAACAGCCCTGCCACACACAGGAAAGTGTCGAAATACGCTCGACGTAATTGTCCGGGGTCTAGAATGGTTATGCGACGACGTCCGGCGCCATCTCAGCGTGGTGCCCTCATCCCCATCGCCCAGTCCATACTTGAGTACTCAAAGTGTCTGGTATGGCTGTGAGTTTGGATTTTGGTATTTTGCAGGGCAGCCGTACGTCTGTAAAGGTCTCCGTCTGAGCGCTCCAGATTTGTCTCTGGTTCCGGTGCGCTGTCATGGTCGTCGCCGCCAGTTTGAGTGCACAGAAGCTCTTGCATCTCGATTTCGTCTTCTGGTCTAGGCGTGTCTCTACCACCATCCGTCTTGAAGGTAAAGAGACTCACGACACGAGAGGATGCGAAGGAGAACATCGACCAGTCTGGAAGCAGTGCTTTCTTGCTAGGAGATGGGCTCGATCTTCTGGGGATGGTCATTGTGAATCGTGTGGTCGGAGGTATTGCTCGATTTCTTGGATTATTCACTGCTTCTGGAGAATTTATGTAAAAGGTATGCAGCGAGCTTCTATAGAGTTTTCTTTTCACCCCACAGCACGTTGTGGCTGACGACTCATCCTGTCCTCAAACTTGCTCAAATCATCATGCATCATTCGCACACGCAACAACATCTGGGGAGTCATCAAGCTTTCACCTCCGAGTCGAGTCTCATTGGAGAACCCTTCTCCACATCACCACGACCTGCTTTTCCTTCCACGAGCTGCTCCTTCTCCACCCGACGTAGCAACATTCCAGGATTCAATACTGCTAGAACACCCATAGCAATGAGCATTGGCGCCGCATCCAATCCAATGACATAGCCTTGCTGGGTAATGAGTGGTCCCCTCCACCCTTGACACAACTCGATGGATCGATAGAAGCCTCTCAGGTTCATCATGGTGGTACTGATGACAATAGCAATACAACTCAAAAGAAGCGATCGATTTGCCTTGATCTGTGATGCGCCTCGCGGAAAGACGATACACAGAAATCCGGCGAAGATCATGCCAGAGACCAGTTGCGCGATGATACCAATGACCATTACCGTTGTGCCAGGCGCGGTGCTGGTACCTTGATCGAAAGCTGCACCAGCCAATCCACCACCAATGGCTTGCAGACTCAAGCACACACAATCAACACTGAAGATGACCAACAAGTAAAGCTTTGGAGGCACAGGCGAGACCTCTCTGCCCAAAATCTTCACGATCATCCACAGCGCAATGTAAACACCAGATTGCGTATATGCAGGACCCATGATCAGAGTCGCAATCTGCATGGTGTTGATCTCGTCCGAGAATGTACAGGTATGCGCAACTGTACGACCGATCCATCCTAGAAGTTCGAGCCCGGCTCCGCAGCTGAAGAATAGGCCCATCCACCAGCATCGTGTGCGAAAGGTTTGGTATATGTTTGCAAAGGTGTAGAGGCCGAAGCAGATGCTGAAGAAGATTCCGACGCCGAGCGATGGTCGGTATCCATAGCTTGATGCTAACGCGTATTTTTCGTAAGATGCGCAAGGTGGAATGTATGGCGGGGGAGTAGACATCTTGCTCGAATTCCCAAGGTGCGACGGTGAGACCGGTCAAATGTGTAGATGAGATGATTGATATATCCAGAAAACAAACAGCACCTACCTACATCCTTATATATGCATTTGCGACACTTCTTACAAAGACGAACTTTCCTCCGAGATGCGTCACCATATTCCTTGTATACAACCCATTTTGGACCTCGCAGTGCGAGAAGGATGCAAGTCGCAGTCGGGGCCGAAAAGGGAATAGCGTCTTCGAAAGCCAAAAATCAAAGGATTACTCGTTGCCTAGTTTTTATACAGCCAAGCTGTCGCAGCACGTGTGGAATAGACTTCCAGAAGGATGCAAGATGTGAGACACTATTATTGCAATTTCCTGATCGATGGTCTATAGATCTCAATAATACTCGTACATAACGTCTGCTGGCGGCGCGAGATTCGTTCGTCATCCATCGACTCCTTGAGATGCAGCAGCAGCACGTCCATGCCACGTAGATCTTTCACCTTTTCATAGGCTACTTTGGTTCTCTTATGTTAGTACCACCCAGCATACAATACTCATATCACAGGTTGAAAGCGTGAGATGGCTGGTGTCGCGACAGAAATCACGATTCACGATCGCATCTCACGAGTGTCGTCATGACCGTTCTGTCGATCATTTCCTTTTTCGTCTCGACTTTGCGAGCGCGAGCTGAGTTCCTCCGACTTCAAGTCATTCTTTTTCTGCTCCTTGCTTCTTATCATTTTGAAGCCTAGAGATCGCGACTTGAACTCCGGACGGACAATATGCCAACCTATGGAAATAGACACAGTCGCTCGTTCTTCAGCGCGCGCTTAAGATCATTGAGATATGATTTGCCAACTGTACAACACGTCCCTGGCAGAGCTCGCGAAAAGCCCAAACCAACCTTCCAAGATCGAGCCGTACAACAAGTCACTAAGGAGATGCAGTGGGAAGCAAATGCCTATGCACCTTTCCGTGCCTGCTATATGACCGCTTAAAAACTTCTGGTCTTGTTGCAGTGATTGATTGATCATTTAGAGGAGATTGGAGACGCAATGTTATGCAGTTTATCATTGTCTATCTTCTTTCTTCATACAGTCGTAATCGCTTGATCCTCTAAGCCTTCATCATCTCAATGAACTTTTCGGCCAGAGGGTTGGCAGCAAGAGGGTTTCCACCACTGATGACCTCCCTATCGACAGTGATGTAACCAAGCTTCTCGCCAATACCCTCAATCATATTGGCACCGTTCTCGCGCAACGTGCCTTCGACCTTGGGGATCTCAGCTCCGAGCATCGTCTCCATCATGGCTTCCTCCATATCAGACCAGGAAGTGAGCTTGTAGCCGGCGTACAAGAACTTGCCACTCGATGCCTTGGTGGAAAGGAAAGCGTACGGTCCGTGGCAGATAGTGGCAGTAGGCTTCTGCTTGCCGTGGAAGTGCTCAAGGATACGACCCAACTCCTTGTTGTCGCTAAGATCAGTCAGGGGAGCATGACCACCTGGGATGAGCACGCCGCGGAATGACTCCAACTCCTGATCACTGATATCCCTGAACTTTCTGGGCGAAGAAAAGCCATTCTCCTTCTTCATGCGCTCAAGCAACTCATTCTCGCGGCGGCGCTCGTAGAAGTTTCCGGCAAAGGCAAGGAGGGTTTCGCTGTTGGGGTCGGGGACGGGCTCTTTGCCTTCAGGTGTGGCAAAAGTGACTTCGTAGCCGGCATCCAGGAGTTTTTGGAGGGGCTTCGCAAGTTCCATGAGGAAGAAGCCGGAGGGTTGTGAAACGATCTTGCCGGCGTCCGCGCCGGAAGTCTTCTTCATGTCGAAGTGATCGGCATCCGAGAGGATGATGAGGACCTTTTGTGATGATGACATGGTTGTTGATTCGATACGTTTGTGTTTGAATTGTGAAAGATTGAGAAAGGTCTGTCTGCTCGATGGAGAAATAGGATGAAGAGAAAAAATGCTGATGAGGATGATGTTTTGTACCATGATGTTCGGCCAATGTCCACGGAAGTCACTATGACGTCGGACCCATTCTGAACAAACATGTCCAATTTTCACGTGCTATGCACTTCGAGTCAAGACATACTGACATCTCGTACTCGCAGACCTATCACGGAGCTTTTGGCTAAGACCATTGCTTCGCTGGATAGATTGGTCATTGTCCTCCCCCGCTCATACTCGGGACGTTTGTCTCAAGCCACATCGACTTTAGTCGGCTTGCACTCCAGATTTACGTGAACCGGCTCGTGGCGCACAAGCGGCTTGCGATAATTTTGGATACGCGAAAGGCTTCTTTGTATCCAAAAGATATCGCAAACCCGTCAAAACTGCTACAAAGAGGTGTTGTCGTGTCGAAAGGCGAACGAAGAGCAGGAACAGGGTTATGCTGATTGCAAGATGGAATCGCCGGAGAAACTTCGGCCGACTATCAGAATCAAGACGCGTCGCGGTTTTGTCACAACTCAAACTCATTCGATACACACAGTTCCGTATTGTCGTCCGTTCAAGACTGTCAGAGCTGTTGAGCCTAGAGACATCGCGAGGAACAGGTGGCAAGAGATGTAATATGTACTATCCAGCTTCTAAAGGCTAACTGGCTAAAACGTTGACTTCGAACGAGAGCAGAAGACGAAGTTAACATTAAAAGCTTCATCCAACATGTCTGCTAGAGCATCTCGTCGAACAATTCCCGAGAGCTAGTGCCTTCAAGCATCTACAGTCCGTCCTTCAGATACACTGCATCATGTTCTTCTGCTTAGAGATAAGTAGAATCGACCCACCATTCCTTCTTGTACTGCTTTCCCAGTAATGTTTCAAGTTTTATTGGTGCTGTCAGCTCCGTGCTGAAATTAGCCCTCGGACCAACAGCTCCCGGCCCTTTGTTCTTGTACTCTCCGTAGTAGAGGTTGGCCAGGCTTTGTACAGCATCCCAACGCTCCCACCCGACAGACTTGACAACGTCTCCTAAGTACGACCTCTGGAATACGACTCGGGAAAATTGGCGCCATGGTCTTCCGAGAACGGTAGATGCGACTCCGCTGGTTCCATTGACGTGGCATTGGTTGAAGACGTAGAATGAAGTGTTGTTCTCCGCGTCTCTACCATTGGCCGTGATGAATCCAGGTCCGATTGTTTCAATATCGCACTGCTCGAACCAAGCTCTGGCACGGAGTCCGAAGATGAAGTCGACGGCACCATTGATGAACGATTCTGCATACACTTGTCGTCCTTCGTTCGCATAGATGGTATCCTGATATCCTTCGAAGCGGCAGCCGTAGAATCCTTGATTCGTATTTTGGGCACTCAGAGCAAGTGCTTGTCCATTGGTGCTTGCTTGACCGAACGTATTGGCAATATTCAAATTGTACAGCTTGACGTTCGAGGTCCAAAGACGAAGCGTGGCAGTTTGATCGTTGCTAGTCAGGCCCGGTGTCGTGCGAGAAAGGTTACCGGTGATGGTCGCTTGGTTCTCGGCATAAGAACGGCTATCACAAGTGTACCCTTGTATGGTAAGTGACCCTGCTAGCTTGGGAACATACACCTGCTCAGAGTATGTTCCGGGCATCAAGAAGAGGTATTGCTCTGCTGTCGTGTTGGCTAGGGCTGCAACAGCAGCATTGACAGTGGTAAAACTGTTGGCTGATTGACCTGAAGCGTCGACTACCAGTGCATTGGCCGGAGGCTGGATCCGAACATGCTTTCCTTTGCATGCTGATGATGCAGCCGCACCACTTGTGGTGAGTACGATGAATGATAGCACTGTTTTCGGTAACATGATGACTGATAGATGTTAGACAGTGATTTGAAGGATTTCACCTGCTCAATTTCGCAGAGATTCATATCATTATATATGCAATATTTCTTCCAGCAAATCAACAGGTGGGATCAGCATAGGCCGCGGAACAATGTGATCAAGACCACTTTGCGGAGTTACCCCTCAAATGCAGATGATGTACCCCGAGGTATCTTGTTTGTGGGGTCGTGAGTTCTACAAGTGTATTTGACGACGGTATAGCCCGGCAAGAGCAAGTTGCATTTTGCGGACGTACCCATCTTGCATCCCTTCATACATCGCCAAGGCGGAAGATCAGCAATGCTGCATTCCGCCAATCATGTTCGAAGTCTTGCCTTTATCCAGCGGGTACCTTTCAGCATGCCGACTCTTATTTTCAGTACCTTCCATCATCGCTGTATGTGACTTGGACATCCGTCTTTTTCACAATGATATGATCCTGAGGGGGTGGCTCTCTATGGAATCGGAGTCTTGTAATCGATCTCCTGCTTGAGCGCTTGACCAGATTATCGAGAGCGGTGTAGGAGGGGTCTCTGTCAACAGAAGCGATCTTCGTGTTTTGTTGGAGGAGCGTAGTTTGGAAGATTTTCCAGACATAGAACCTTGAGAGGTGTTACCCACTAGCATATTCGAATGCGTGCTGAAGCTGGTCGCAGCACGCTTCAGGGGTTGAATAGCCGTCGCAAGAACGCTATGTCCAACCAGAGCGATTTGCCAGTATAAAGCGGTTCCATAAATGATATCGGAGGGGTTGTTCTGAGTGGTATAGCGTTTGGAGGCCACGAGGAAGTAGGCCGAGATCAGGACAAGACTTTCCATTTGTCGTCAGCTTTGTTGGCATTATTGAGGGGTGTACTCACGGTAATCTCATGCCAAAGATAGTGACTACTGTAAGCTCGTTTTGAACCTTCATATTCAATCGACCAAACAAATATGATGATAACAGAAAAATGAACGACTCGATCAAGATGCTGATAACCAGGATTGCTTCCAGTCCAGTCTTCTATCGGGATGTTAGAGACGCTCAAAAAGCTTGTGTAGTATTGTAGCACTTACACCTTGGCTATATACGACAAGGTGAGGCGTGTTGGCGAGATACGGATCTAAACATCGAGAAGCCCAGATGGCGACAGCTTATATTATCCAGACGATGGTGAGGCCTGCCACACTGGCTAAAGCTGTGATATGCATCTTGTCTCGCATAGTACCTCTGCAGATGATCTTGTATAACATTGCTGCTGTCGACAGCTTCGAGAGGCTCTCTGCAATGAAGCACAAGACAGAGCTGTTGATGACCAGCTATCACGCAAGTCAGCCTAAATCATGACCCTTCCGGCCATATTTCCCGCTGACCTTCGCGATACGAAGTGTACGTGCTTCTAATAAGCTCTGTGGTGATATTCCGAGCCCATCGTACAACGCCTGATATATGCATCCGAACGAGGCCATTGCAAATCTCTGTTTCAAAGGTCAGGAAGCGTCCGTTCAGAGGTAGATCCACAACTCACAAACGCAAGAACGAGAAGTGTATCTTCGAGTCCATACTCGTGGCTTCGCACAATGATACGCAATGCAAGATCCAAAGCAGAGAATATGATGACCCAAGTAGTCTCAATCCATAGCCAAGGAGATGCGTTCATTTCGATCAAGCGTCCACTCATCATGAACAGGTCAGAAGATCAAAAAGTGATGAAGACTTTGGGAAAGTTCATCGGCTTGTGGTGTATGGAAGGTATCGTGCGTGCTCATCATTGATGCTCTCCACCGAGCAACACATCTCATTTCTGCTGTTGCAACAGGACTCTATGATTGCTGCTTGGCACTGTGCATCAATGGATCCTCCTGAGTGAATGGCGTTTCTTGTTAAGAGCTTATGCGGCGGCATTTCGGGACACGAGCTAAGCATCGTTGTGTCGGGTTTCGATTAGGCTTTCGGGTCATTCTCCAGGGTGTGGATCAACGACAGCTAGATACAACCGGTTCGTCGAGTCGGATGGCTTGTGAGTGCTACTGGGAATTCTTCGGTGATAATGGGTGTGTTATGGCAGTCGCGTGATGAAGGAGTGTTGAGCCGCTGGTGTTTGAGAGATCGGGGCAGGACCGTCCCGTCGGGTTAGCTCCTGAAGACCCACAGAGGTTCAGGAACATTTCTATGCAGGTGCGCCTGCCTTTTCAAGCTTGCCGATTCGTCGTGGGTACACCTTCATTGGGTTCGCTCGAGTATGCGGTCACACCACTCAGACATTGTTTGTCAACTGTGAATCTCGTATCATAATTGGTGATGGATGCCCTGTCTCAAGTGGCTCTTGGACATTGATACATGTCTTTGCAGGTTGGAATAGCTTGCTCGAGTGCCTTAAGTGTCAGTCAGATGTCGAGCTCGACCGTACTTGCCAGGTGATTCGGCGGGAGAATATTTTAGAGGAGGCTTGTGTGCAATCTAAAGTCCCATTAGCTCTAGTCCATACATTTGTAATACACAAAGATGGACCCGAAAGAACGATTCACTAACTGCGCGGGATATGTGGCACGCAGGCCGAGCCAATTCATCATGATCTCAAACCTTGTCGAGGACGCTTCGCTCGAGCACTGTTATTCATTGATTGAAGCCAGAACCTGAAGATCATCTCGATGTTGTTTTCCCGAAATTGATACTGTGCCGAGCAAGTGGAGTGTGCGTGCACCTAGTACAGTATTTGATGAGAGGCGGCAATCGAGACCTGGTCGAATCAAGTTCAATCATATAAGATTGACTGCCTTCGTGAAATTTCTGATGCCCTCGCTACTGCGCTCCTTTGCGAAGATATCGCGGGATACCGTTCGCCATGAAAGCCATCAAGCGTCACAGCCATCAGGAAGATGGTCCCTCAATTCATCAAGGCCTCTCTGTCGACGATAGAGACATGCAACGAATGGCGCTTTCTTCAGAGCTTCGTGTTGGTATCAAGGAAACATATCTCTCATCTCTATTGTGCTGACAAGCATCAGCGTCGGTTCAAGCTTGCCTCTGTCATTGGCTTCGCTTGCATATCCGGAGCCAATGACTGTCGTAACGCTGGCAGTCGTGATTGTCGCAACAGTCTACTATGTTATCCGTGGATCAAGCACGTTCGAGGGACCTGCTGTGAGGATGAAGAAAGCTGAGGATGACAGTAGTATGGTGGCCATGGAAGATATAGTCGTCCATGGGAAACAGTGATATATGACGCGATATCGATCAAGCCCGACCTGTAGTAGCTTGCTCATGGCCAGTCTCATTTTGAATATGTTCTACGGAACGAACAATGCAAACTTCAAGCGCCCTCAACAAGTGATCATTACTCGCGTTTCGTGACGTGACGCTGTTGCAAGAGGCAAGATCCGAGACGCGACACGGAAAAGCAGACTTGCCGCCGGCTAGATGTTTTCCGAGCCGAGGTTCTTCCGTGATGCCTTCGTTTCGGCCGATGATCGCTCCCTCCCTCCTCAAACCATTAACCATGACTTACAAAAATGTCAGGCACGCGCACTCGCTCAGGGTGCATGGCATGTCGACGCCGCAAGAAACGATGCGATGAAGTCAAGCCAAATTGCCGGCGTTGTCAAGTATCTGGCGCGTCTTGCCTCTATCCCAATGCCAGCGGATCTTTCAATGAGCGATACCTTATCTCGTCAGCTTTGAATCATTACATTCTACCAAGCACATCTGCCGAAAGACATTTTGTGAATCTACATCCGAGAGATATTGCTCGCCTTTGCCTGTCATACGATGAACAGACTACTCACCCTTTCGACACAGATCTCACTATCTATGGTCAGATACCGAGGCCCTTATCTGGAAATGATGCTCTCGTAGATGTCTCTGAGAGGAACTTACTTCAGTATTGTATGCATGTGTGAGAATAACCACATTTCAGTAGGCTTATACATTCGACAGATTCTGAAGTCATCAGTGCAAGCAGAGTCTACGTGACCGGGGACGTGAATCCGTTCCGTTCGTTGACTATGCCTTTTGCTTATACACGACGTGGACCTCTGCTTTTAACCATTTTAGCCTTGAGTGCAGCTGAGATGGCCAATTCGGGCTGCGGTCAGCCCGCTCGTTTGATGTCGAATGCTGCTGTGTATTATGACAATGCGATCAACCAGCTGCAGCAGTCGCTGGAGAACTCCTACGACGCCGAGGAAAATCTCTTGACTTGCGTCCTTTTGTCTTCTTTCGAGATCACCAACGGATCTCGTCCAGCATGGCTGCAACATCTCAACGGAGCTGTAGCTATCCACAACCATTTCGCGTCGTCTATTGGTCGTGACTCTGCCTTATTCGCCTACCAATACTTCAGCTCTAGATGGATACTATTGGAAACGACCATGCCTCCAGGAACATACCCATGGGAGAAAGTCATGGCAGAAGATTCGATGACATTTCAGCTTCTCCAGAACCTGAATTCAATGCTGGAGCAAACGGTCGATACTGTTCCCACTGTCGCGATGCAAAACATCGACAATAACATCGGTTGCTCGTTGGAATATCTTCAGCTCATCAACAGAATATCGATCCTGTCGGCTATGAAGTTTCACTGTCAGGCCGATGAGACTGCTACCGAGGAAACCTACGAGCTGTATTCTACCACAGCGATGGCCTTCGATGACGCCCTGAAGGAAATGGTATTTATCACCAGATCACAAGACACATATATTGAACAAAGCAGCCGATGTTTCAAGCTAGCGGCCAGAGTCTACCTACGTCTGATCTGTCTCGATGCCAACCTCAATCACTTAGCCTTGATCGAGATGCAGAACGACTTGGTTCAAGCTTTGCGCCTGGTTATCAACGAAGACCAGCAACGACGAGCATTCCCTATGTGGCCTCTGTTTATCGCTGCATGTGCAAGTTATGAGGACGAGCACCGAAAGGTTGTCCTGGACATGTTCCGCACGCTTGAGAGAAAGTGGCCGATTGGCAACATCACATATGTCCGGAACGTCACCACACAAATCTGGCAAAGTCGCGACTTGAACGGGCACGACAACAACAGCCGAAGACACGACTGGCAGAGGCTCATCACGACATTCGGCTGGAAGCTCGCGCTGTCCTGAAGATAGAGCAGGCCCGAGCTCAGACAGCCAGGCACGAAACTTGCTCTGCATTACCCAATCCCGTCGCTCCCGTCCAGCTTCCACGAACCGTCACATACAGCTTATTTTGTGAGCTCCTGTCCCCAGCCAAGCAAGGGTCCCGCCTTGTCGCCTGGTGTTCCTGGCCCACTTGGCTGGCTGCCGACATTCGACAAAGGCGCGTTCGTGGGTTCGACTCCCACCACGCGCCGAATAATAAGCAAACCGGACCGCCGGTTTCTTTCCACTGCCACCGGGCAGTGGTTTCTTTTGCTCTTTAGAGCTGTGCCATGATATTTTTTGCGACATGCTTCAAGTACCGACTTTTGGAGGTCTGCACAACAGATCAAGGTTCACAAGAACAATCTGCGGCCTGTTGGTTCTTCTCTCAAGCCTTCGCTATCATCATAAATGCCATGGAAATTCCGCGTCCATGAACACGACTCTTAGGCGCGTCGTGGTAGCTTGTGCAGTTGTATGCACCTTGGACCGCCAGCTTCCCAGTCACATCTTGTGCAAGTTGCTTCTTTGATTCTTGAGCCGTCACTCAGGTTGGATAATCTGGCAGGAGATGGAGTTGCAGTCATTTAGATCAAACATGAACATGGCTTCCGTCCGAGTTTGATTTTCTTGTTACCCAAAATTCCCAACACCACAACCTTGTGATATATGATCCGTATCTTCCATTCATTTGCACCTTTGGACACCCTGATCACCCTAAACACCTCCCTNCACTTACACCTCCGGTACTTGGCGATGCATGGGTGATGCTCGTCCAAGTCGTCGTGTGCGGCGAAAGTGGCGATGGTGTCGTTTGATCATGGTCGCGAAGATGGGGGTATGATTCATTAGACGGGGAGATTTATGCAAGGCCAGATTCGAGGAAGGAGGACGGGAAATTTACTTGTCCATCACTACGACGATTGTGAAGCTCAAGTAATGAGGTGTGAGTTCTTGAATCTTGTGTCAAGTCCTGTCATCATGATGGAGTGTATTGTCGTCCGTTGATCTGGCTATACGGTAAAGGTAATTCCCAAGTAGCTGTCCGTAGAGGGTTATGGAGAGGGGTGGTGGGAAATCCGAGGTAAGGTGAAGGAAGGGGTATGAAGTATATTTCTGAGCCATTAGGCTGTTTCTATTGTTTTCCACGTGCTGGAATTGAAAAGTCTGTTCCACGATAGGTCATTTCCACTCATCTACGCTCTGATTTAGAAGCATATCTGAAGCACATTATGACAACGTTCAATGAGTGATAGCAAGTCATGTTAGAGGCACCCAATGTACAGAAACCCCTTTCGATGTAGTAATTCTGCTTCTACTAACGGGCGTCACGACCAAGTGACATTAAATCACAAGCGAGCTTGCAACCCTCTTCTTCTTGCTTCATCGATCAAATCGCTCAACTCTCTCGACTTGCCAATGCGCCAACTGACACTATCCCCCCACGATTGACCTCTCTCGTCTTTGGTCTTCCACTGCCATCTATTTATACTCTGCTTTCCATTTTCCAACAGCTCAACCACCCACTTGCCGAAAATTGGCATCATCTTGAATCCATGACCTGAGTCGCCAGATAAGATGACGACAGAGTTGTTTGTGTCCGGCAGGAAATCGATACAGTACTCAGAGTTGCTTGTATCAGCAAACCAACAGATTTTCTTATCCACGAAAGGACGATCTGCCATCCATGGGAACGTCTCCGCCACTAGCTTTCGCAGCTTGATCTCGTCTTCTGCGGGTATGAAGTCCTGAGGTGGAGGTATTCTGTCCATCGGCGGTAAAGATGTGCCAATCTCATCCGTATTGGTAAAGCCAGCACCAAGGGGACAAAGCTTGAACAGACGCGTTGCAGGATCTGGTTCGAAGAAGAAGCCGAGGTCGCGAACATTGATTACAGGAAGACCTCGAAGGTAGTCACATTCTTGCTCGGTGAGTTGGATATGAGCGACAGACCAACTTCGTGCGGTCACGAAGCGACCCATCTCTGGGACTAGCGAGGCGCCCCAGGCACCTGATGCGACTATCGTTCTAGCAGCGGCATGTGTCTTTCCGTCTGCTGTGCGTACGCCAGTGCATCTCCGAGCAGATCCTTGTCCCTCATAAACAAGCTCCGAGACCGTGCCGGCAGACTTCCCAAGCACGAACTTGATGCCCAAGGTTGCGCAATGGAGGAAGATGCCATGGAGAGCGTTGGCGGAGTGTGCATATCCAGCAAGGCGATTGAAGTAGCCAGTGAATCCTTTCAGTGGTCCTGTGATCTGCCAGGCGTATTTCTTGAATTCGTCGCCGTCATTCAAAGCTTCAATACCTGGAGCAAAAACTGGATGCTTGGAGACGGATGCAAGGGCAGTCTCGAGGCTGTTTCTCGCTTTCGCGGGTGCAGAACCGGAGGTCGCCACGATGTAGCCGGTTTCGTGATAGTAAGGACCGAACAGCGGATCCTTCCAGGCTTGTATCGCTTGCTTCGACAGTGTTAGTGAACTCGTTGTTGGAATGGCTGGTTAGACGAACTTACTAGAGCCAGATCTGTGTAGAAACTTTCTTCGTACTCTGCTCGCACAATCTTGTTGATATCGTAGGCTGCTGAATATCGAGATGGTATTGAGTCTGCAGTCTCAAAGACGGTGATGTCGGTGTATCCAGATTGGCGAAGATGAAGGGCAGTGGACAGGCCCCAAGCACCTCCGCCGACAATGACGATCGGTTCGGATTTCGACATTAGGGGTGTAGTGGAGATGGAGAGGACGCGAAGGACGAGAAGATTGATTGCTGGAGGATATGACCAAGTGAGAAGCGTCGAGTCACTGTCTATAATAAGCAGATATAGAATGCACGATTTTCGATGACATTTTGGATGCACAGTGCTTGATGCGGCAAGAAGATCCGATCACTCTACCACCGTATCCGGCCGGTTAGTGCTGGCGCACTCGACGGTTGTGTTTATCGCCAGACGTTGGCAGTTCAACATTGATGGCGATAAGCCGTGATGATAGCAGAGGTTAGCGTAGCCGCACCCCACATTCCCCGCCTCGATGGTGATCATCGCTACGGAAGGAACACCGAGGTTTAGCGTGGGCGCTGTGACAAACAAGTCCATCTGACGAAGCAGTGGAATCAATTCGAAACAAGTCGTGATATCAGCGGACCATGGTCAAATGATTGAAAGATTGAACTTCATTGATAGGCATGTAGGTTACTTAAGTAAGGTTGCTAGGATAGAGTACTGTCTGTAGTGGAATCATCTCCTCCTTCAGCGTCCTGGGAGATGTGAAACGCATCAAGGCATTTGCGCTTCCAGCCTTGTCGTTCGTTCCGCTGCTTCTACTTCCGCCAAACGACTGATGACCAATGACTGCACCGGTCGTCTTACAGTTGAGGTAGAAGTTGCCAGCTGCGTATCGCAAGGTATCCTCTGCATGACGCAGAACACTTCGGTCGTTGGCAAAGATTGCTCCTGTCAGAGCGAAGCCTCCTCCTTGTGTATCGATCTTGGCCATGACTTGATCAAACTCTTGGTCCGGGTAAATGTACGCTACGAGTACTGGACCAAATATTTCCTCGTCGAACAACTCATGGTCGAGCGTATTCGCGACGTATAGTGATGGGTGGATGAAATGCCCTTTACTTCCGTCGTATGAGCCTCCGAAGATGCTTTGTAATCTGCTGTCACCGTTCGCCTTGTCGATGATGTTGGCAATCTTGTCGAATGAGGCCTTGTGGATGACGGGTCCCAAGAAGTTCTCGTAATCTTCAGGCTGACCGACCCTGATTGGCTCCATCTCTTTCTCGATCCGGTCAAGGAACTCTTTAGATCTGCTCTGAGGTATGTAGACACGGGAGCATGCAGAGCACTTTTGACCCGAGTACTCAAATGATGCTCGAATGGTGTGTTTGACGGCGTTATTCATGTCGGCAGAGGAGTGTATCAAATGGAAGTTCTTTCCAGACGTCTCGCCGACCATACGGGGCATGTCGCGGTATTTTTTACCAACGACACCTTCAGCAGCTTTGGCATACAGACTGCGGAAGACGTCTGAAGAGCCAGTGAAGTTCAAGGCTGAGAATTCTTTGTGTTCGTAGACAGTCTTTGTGATGGTCTCTGCGTCGCCGGGCAGGAACTGGATGACGTTGGGAGGAAGACCGGCTTCGAGAAGGATCTGGTATACAAGCCAACTTGCGTAGACACCTGTCGGTGAAGGCTTCCAAAGAACGACATTGCCCATGATGGCTGGACCAGATATGAGGTTGCCGCCGATTGCGGTAAAGTTGAAAGGTGAGATGGCGTAAACGAAGCCTTCGAGAGGTCGCCAGTCTGTTCGTCTGCATCTTGTCAGTATGAAGTCTTGAAAGTATTGACAAGAAGCGAACGCTTACCCAAAGTTTCCTGGAGCGTTCAGAGTTGGCTGCTTGTTATAGACTTCTTCGGCATACGAAACATTGAAGCGGAAGAAGTCGGCAAGCTCAGCAGCCGCATCGATCTCAGCCTGCCACGCGTTCTTCCCCTGACCCAACATGGTTGCCGCTACAAGTTCGTATCTATACTTGCCGGCCACGAGCTCTGCAGCCTTCAAAAAGATTGCTGCCCGGTCCACGAACGGCGTTGCTTGCCAGGACTTCTTGGCCTCAAGAGCAGATTCGATGGCGTTTTGGACGTCTTCAGCGCTTGCTGAGCTTGAATTCGCAAAGACTTGGGCGTGCTCTGAAGGCATAGTCGATTTCAAAGTGCTGCTTGTTGTCTTCACGCTGCCTGAAACATGGAGCGGGACAGGGAGTGGAAGCTGCGAGCGCAATGATCGTAACGCTGTGTCGAGCTGAAGCCTCTCCGGAGAAGCTTTTGCATAGTGTAGCTGTAGATTTTCAGTGTCTATAAGCTACATGTGAGGTCCAATACTGACGTTCTCCTCGTTGTGAGCATTTGGCAACTTGAAGTGGCCGCTGGTAGCCACTCCAGCTCGCAAAAGAGGCTTCTGGATCGATTGCCTGATACTGATCCATGGACAAGCCTGTAAGCGCAAGACATTGCGGGCTGCTGGAGCAAAACGATGATTCAAAGGCATGTTGCGCTGTGAAACGAGTCGGGGTCAAGGTGATGAGAGTGAATGAGAAGTAGAAGCAGAAGACGACTGTGACCAGCAGCGTCGCCAGGCTGGCGCGTCTCCCATCTTCCCAGAGTTGAGTTACATGCATCATACAGCGTAAAGGCGCCTACGCTAACCTCATGTATCACCTGTATCCGTGTCATCGGGTCATCAAGGTTTTGTGGAAGTAAGAAGTCACGAAAGCTATCGGGATGACAGCCGGGCAGTGATTGGGAGCCGCAAAAAGTGGGGTGCTTGGCAGGGTCTGGCGGCTACGCTAGCCGTCTATCTTGCACCTTCGACAAAGCACTCTCTTTCCCCTCACCATCATTTCTCATCTGACCATGGCGGATGACAATCCGCGCCAATTGACATCAATCATGGTAGCTGGATCTTTTGGCGGTTTTAGGAAAGGCAATGCCGTACTACTCGACATGTATCCACCTCGAATGCTCTTGTCTGACTTTCAACTCTATACCGGATGAACAAGAGTCCAAGTTACGGAAATGCAGACACTCGTACGGACTACTCGCAGAGGAGCTTTCCCCGAGACAGGTCGAGCCTGTGTTATAGCTTCGATATGCAGTCGACGAACTCTTCTCCATGGCCAAACACAGCTCTGTCGACGAAGACACAATTCGACACTCCTGACCTCCAGACAGCGGAATACGTCTTCTCCAGATGCGCCGACGAAGCCATCCAGGCGGACGCTCCAAGTCATACCAACTACTACGCTTGTACGATCGCTTATAGTCTTGTCAGCCACAATGCTACCCGCAAAGCTGCTGGCCCTCCTCATTCGCATGACCAAGAAGCACGTTGGAATCATCGAATCGATCGGCCCACTGAGATGGACCTTCAAGAAGATGTTATACGACAACTTCTGCATCGGCTTTCGAAAAGATGAGATCTTAACCAAGACCCAGGAGCTTCGTCGCATAGGCTTCACTGGCATCGTTCTGGCGAATGCCCGTGAGGCTCAACCTACTGCGGATACGAACATCGGATCAGTCATTGGTGACACTCAATGCGAGGAATGGGTTGAGAACAACCTTGAATCAGTACAACAAGCTGACCCTGGAGACTATGTCGGTCTGAGATTCACCGGCGCTGGCACCGCGGCAGCCAAGTTCCTGGCCGACTTTTCGGCGGTTTGCAAGTCCCATTCGCTGGAAGAAGCGAGCAAGATTTACTCTGCCGACATGGAACACTACGTCGCTCAGGTCAAGAGGGTTTGCGCTGCAGCCGAGGAGCGCCGAGTCCGCGTCCTGATTGATGCAGAATCCTCAACGTATCAGAGGGCTATTGATTGCGCTGCTCTGGTGAGTCTCTCCGTGTGTCTCCCAGTCAGGTTACTGATACATGATATAGCAAATCATGGCGAGCTTCAATACTTCGCATCGAGCCTTGGTTCTAAACACCTATCAAATGTGAGAATTCTCAACCACACTCGAAGCATGCCACTGACACTATGAAGGTACCTGAAGTCCAACATGGACAAGGTGAAGTTACATCTGGACCACTCGATTAAGTATGGCTATGTTCTAGGCATCAAAATGGTGCGAGGTGCCTATCTCCACACCGAACTGGACAAACAATCTTTGCACGTTTCCAAGCAACGGACCGACGAGGCTTACGACGCTACCGTACAATTCCTATTGCAGGAAGGGAAAGCAGTACCTTGGAAGGCCGACATTATGCTTGCGACTCACAATGCTCAAAGCGTCCGCAAAGCTTTCGACCTATACACTAGCACGCAAAATTCTTCCAAGCAGAATGGTGTACCCGAACCGCAGATTCGCGGAATGACCTTCTCGCAGCTGATGGGCATGGCCGATGAAGTGTCTATGGATTTGGTCAACAAAATTGACATTGCGAAGAAGGAGGAACCTACCCGACATCTCACAGAGATGGATGACACGAATCCATACCCTCGCCTTGGTGTTTACAAATATACTGCTTGGGGAAGCCTTCGCGACTGTCTTCTGTACATCTTGCGAAGAGCTGAGGAGAACAAAGATGCGGTTGCTCGGACTCAGGACACAGCGTTCGCGGTCATGCGTGAGTTGCAGTCTAGAGTTCTGAGGAGAATTTAGGCAGATGCTATCTTAGCTCTTTATTGGCATCTTCCTCAGTTTCATGATTCAATGCACGATACTTTCACAGTACTCCAGCAATCAAGCCTAATCCTTTGATGCATCGAAAGTGCCAATGAAAGACTACCTCCACGCGCTATGGAGTGAATGTCTATCACAAGCTATCGAGTGTTCGAGATGATTCGTTCACGACTGGAGATATCTACAGATATCGAAGGACCTTGCAACGGCCAGCAAAAAGCTCGAGGCTAGCGTAAGCGCGTCCCTGTCAGCCACTCAAGGTTATCGTTTTCCCCAGGCATCCCCCGCCTTTTGATCATCTTCCGCTGACTAGTGGCAAGATACACAAGTTAGCGCAGCCGCTCGTACACCTCAATCCATGCGGCTCCTATCTTTTCTTCTCCAAAGATACACTTTGACATCTCAATCTTGTGACCACTCATGATGAAGTCCTCGTTTGTCTTTTCCAGGAGCAGCAATGATATCCCGTTCTTGCCCAGAGTGAAGCCCTAGATTCTGGAGCAGTACAGGAAATCTGTGTGCTGAACGGTTGTGGCCAATAGGGCGAGAACCATTATCAGAGGAAGAGATTGGGAAGTCGTCCTTACTTAAGGTCTCTTCTCAGGAGTCAAGGTTGGTACTGTTCATCCACAACTTGAGGATACTTTCTACAAGGTCACCATCCACCAAACATCTCCACCTCATATCATTCATCCACCATGACTTCCTACTTGAATTACTTCGGCTTTGGCGGAGACAAAGCTTCTTCTGGCAAAGCAGTAGATGGTTTGCCCGCCAAGCAGTCTCCAGTCAGAGCTCTGCCGGCAACATGGTATACATCTCCCGAGATGTACGAATTCGAAAGACGAGCCATTTTCACCCGTCGATGGCTCTTCATGACACACAGCTCACGTATCAAGAACGCTGGAGACTTCCTTCGCTTCAACATTGCAGGATACGATGTCATCATCAACAGAGACCGTGCTGGAAACGTCAATGCCTTCCACAACGTCTGTAGACATCGTGCTTACCCTGTCGTGGAGAAGAAGGAAGGCAACGCGAAGATTTTCGCTTGCAGATACCACGGCTGGTCTTACGGCTTGAATGGAAAACTCGCCAAAGCTCCTGGCTATCAAGACTTGGAGGGGTATGAGAAGGAGCAGAACAGTCTCTTCAGCATCCATGTCAAAGTCGACATCAACGGCTTCATCTGGATCAACATGGACGCCAAAGAGACCCCAGAAGTGCCCTGGGAAGAACATTTCGACAACGTCGACAAGCAAGAAAGGTACAGCGAGTTTGATTTCGACAATTACGAGCTCGACCACACCTACGAGATCGAAGGTGATTTCAACTGGAAGATCCTCGCCGACAACTTTAACGAATGTTACCATTGTCCCACCACCCACCCGGACATCCCGGACTTCATCAATCTCGAAACTTTCGACTCCGATCTCAAAGACGGCCACATCCAACACCACTGCATCTCTACCCCCGAGCAAGCGGCCAAAGGCTTGGGTGTAGCCAGCACATACTACTTCCCCAACACCTCCATGACAGTCTCGTAAGTCTCCCACCGTCCCCCCAACCACCTCAATTATTTCTTAACACCTCTCCAGCCCCCACTTCATCATGGTCCAAAAATTCCTCCCCTCCTCCCCCCTCAAATCAACAATGTCCTACGAAATCTACCGCAACAAACACTCCTCGGAAGAAGATTTCCACCTGATATCCTCCATGTACGCACGCGTAATGGCGGAAGATAAAGTGCTGTGCGATCAAGCTCAGAAGAACCTAAACGTTGGTGTTTTCGTAAACGGTCAATTGCATCCTAAATATGAAAAGGCGCCACTGTTTTTTCAGCAAACGGTTCGGGAGATTATCACTGGACATTACAAGAGGGAGCAGGAGGCGGGAAGACAGATTTGGCCGGCGAGGAGGGAAGTGGTGGATGGAGTCAGTCAGGAGGATTTGGAGATTTGTGAGGGTATCAGTTGTGGGGGGAAGAAGGAGGAATTGAATTGGTGATGGTTGATCGTGGCTATGATGATGGATGATGGGTTGCTCTTGATGGTTTTTGCTTTGTAGCAGGTATATAGATCGGATAGTGATTTGAATATGGAAAATTTCAGTCAAGATTTATCATCAGCGATTTAATTTTCCTCTCACGATCCTATCTCTGCGACAACTAAGCTGTAGAGATGCATGGTGATTTTTTCGTATTCCAGGAGTCGTTCACAGAGTACGAGCAGCTACACCACACACTCTCACAAGAGTTGATGTCGGTCGCAGAGATCGCGCATCTCTGCAAGATTGTGTCAATAGTGCTCTTAGCCGGGTATATTCGACGGGGGGGCGAAAATCCTGTCGCTTTTTCTCTGTCCCATAACGATTCAGTTGTCAAACATACATTGTGCTATCGAGCCTTGAGCAAATACACCACAGATATCAGTTTTTCAATAGACTCTCACTGGCAATTTCTATGTTTAAGATGCTGCAGTGCTACCTCGAGAAGAGAATCGCAATGAAAGAGAGCAGGGGGGTTTCTCATCAACATTGAGAAACACTTGCACTTTTACCCTCTCCCGTCAGAGTTTCACAACATTTGTGCTGAAAGGCTTGCATAATTGTTCTGAAAATCAACATGGAAGCGCAGAGATACTTTAATTGATCACGCTCTCATTCTCACTGGCCGGGATCTCGATATGTCGACATCCCTACATCCCTGCATTCCTACATTTCTACAACATCTCCTCAAACCAGGAATCGAGACATGAGAGTCACGACGGAGATTTAAAGTCATCTGCAGCCACGAGCCCCTCACTACACTCTCACCAAAGATCATGTCGAACAGAAAAGTTTCATACAATTATACACATGCACTGATGACGGCTTTGAAGTTTGAGAGAGAGTTGAGAGTGGTCTATTCTGCAGCACTCTCGGGGACTGCGACTTCGATGGAAAATTGACCGTGAATTGCTACAGTAGTGCCATATAAGATGGCTGGCAGGTGCGAGAGATCATGACTTATGTGGCTCTTATTCTTCTCATGGATTAACACGTTTTGATTTATCTGAATCGATGCACAATAATATTGATTGAGATGGTGCCGGCCATGAAGAGCTTTTTACCAACGCTCTCCGGACCGCACCTTCGCATTTGAAAGTCTTTGTGCATTTGTTCAGTTCGATGGGAGATCAACTGAAGCGCAGCAGAGGAAAGAGTTATCATATTTTTGTCATCTATACGTTGAGTAGTTCTGCCTATCACTGCCACACTGGCGCTTTGGATTCCCTGGCATGTACTCGAGTAGTACACCGGTGTCACGACCCATACAGGGTCATCTTAGGCCTTCTTGATAGATCCATGAGGTTTCTTATTGTATTCCAGCTCTGAACTCTCCTTTGCGACTTTCTTCTGCTTAGATGACCTCGCCTTTGACACAAGAGAGGAAAGTGCTATCAGAACTTCGTCATTCGCAAACTTCCTGCCGCCAGACAAAACCTCCACGGACTGTCTCAATACCTTAAAGATGATGATGCCTCGAGGATTGCGTGATCCCTTGCTTCTGAAAAGGGTGTACCCAACTATCCGTGGACCGTGTATACCCTGCAGACGGCTGTAGCTCTGCACATACATGTCCCAGTTCGAGATCATCTCCACTGAGAGCGTGCTAGTCAACGTATTTTGATGAACGAGTTTGATGTCTGCGATCTATGGACGGTCCTGGATCAATTGCAGCTTCCTCCCAGTCTTCTCCAGTATTCAGCTATGTTCATCAAAACAGCGGCTTGGATTGGTTTGCGTAACCCTCAAATGCAAATACTGATAGCGTCTCCGATGCATTTTCAAGGTCGTGTAAGAGGTTGATGGTAGCAAGGACGATCAGTACATACATCAGTCAAGTTGTTGCTCATGTTGCACGATGGAAAAGGCTTTCTCATTGTTGAGGTGAACTTGGATAATGTGGTCTTTATTCTAGTGTCACAATTCCAACTCTTTCTGAAGGGGGTTGTTTGTCGACTGAGTCTGCAGTTTCCTGCTTGGCTTCGTCCGTTAGGACTACTAGACACCTTCGCGAACACTGACGCTTGACTCTTGAAGGTGACCCCTCCCGCCCGGTGATTCGTGAATCACACTCCCACCACGGGGCCCGGCCAAGGTGTGCTGGAAAACAACCACCCCTTGACCGGTGGATCTATCAAGAAGTCAGTCCATGTTCTGACGCTGTCCAATAAAGGGTGAGGGCTTCGGAACCCGCTACCGAAGCAGCACCACTCTGAACCGGGTCCACAAACGACTCTCCCCTTTCGGAGCTAGCCCCTGCTTCTACCAGTTCCAGGGATTCGTTGGCTCCGTCAGTGTTGAACTGAACGGACCCTCCACCCCGAGTGGCCCGTCTCCGGAGGAACCATGTTCTGATCGAGGTCTACTCGAACAGAGCCAGTATTCCCAGTACCACAGAGAAACAACCAAGGACGGCACCAAGAATGGTGAGCGCAGAGGTTTCTATACGGGTGATATTAGTCGGTGTACTTGAAAGTAATGCGTGATTCAACGGTGGCCATCGGTGCTTTGAGTGTGTCTGAAGGCACGAATTGGTCCACGTGGGAAGATGTTCCAGAGAGATGACGGCATCGATGTGGTATACAGCAGGGATTGAGATAGGATGCGTGTCGGACCGTGCCATGCGACGGGATGTGAGGGCTTGCATTTTGGATGAAAGAGCGCATGGAACGTTGGCTAGGAGGAAGACCAAGGGTATGAGGATGTTTTGGGATGTAAAGGCAAGTTTGGCGGGATTGCGGGCCAGGACCGAGATTGATGCGCATAGAAGGAACCTCGAAGCAGAGGGGCAGGCGGAGAAGGCATGGACGGAGGACAATTTGATACTTACGAGACTCAGTGAGTATGGGCATCTGTTACGAGACGTCAGCACGGTTGTCAAAGAGTTATGGATGGACTGTCAAGCCTACGGTTTTTGCTTCTGAAACAAGCACCATTGTCAGCACACCACCAATCAGTTCAAACCGCGTGACAGGATGCGTACACTTGTTTTTGACTGCTCAAGTATGTCAGTAAAGGCTTCTGATGTCTACACGTTGCATTAGGCTCACAGTTTGAAAATTGTCGAACAGTGAGATGTTGACTATGAGAAGGTGAAGTTGGGTCCGAAGCCTCAGAAGACACAAGGACGCCTGGCGCTCGGACAACGCGGCGGCACTGATGTCACGAGCAGACCGGATTGAGCCATGTTCGACTCTCAAACTCCAATGCTGTTTCCTCAACCGCTAGTTTTCTGGTCCTGCTGTGTTTACTAATGGGAACCTGGATACCATGGTTCGGTGTATCTCTGAACATGATCTTGTGTCCGGAGTAGACTGCACGTCTCTGATTTCGATTTCAGCGTGTCCAGGATCAATACGTATATCATGCGCTATTGGTCACTGCGGCTCTGTGGATTCAATCATAACTTAGTCATATGTTCTGCAGAAAACCCCATCATTTAATGTAATATTCGTGTCTCCTGACAACCTTGCACCTTCCGGTCATTGATCGTTGCCATCCAGCTTTAATCGACGTGTGATTTATAGCCTGCCCGTTCTTGTTTACGGTTCCTCCACCTTCTCAACTTTGACTTCCACCCGTGTCGCCCGTTCAATTTTTCATTACTACTCATCGGAGAGGAAGCATCTTCGCAAGAAACACCGGATGTTCCGCCTTTGGAAATTTCCGGCTGTCTGATCTCTGTGACTCGTGGTGATGTGAATGTTTCGTATGCTGGCGGTGCATCCAGGGATCTGTAGGTAGGAGGATCGTCAAGAAGCCTTGCGGCAGGTTGGAACTCGGGTGTCTTTCTTGCTTGAACTGTAGCACTTCGCGTTGTTCTCAAGAGAGCTTGAGATGGAACTGGTGATCTGGTGTGTCGGAAGTACATGGCTTCTTTGTCAGATGTAATGTATGGATCGATGACGGTCTTTCTTGTGACCATAGCATAAATCCAAGCAAAGCAGCCTATTATCCAGATCAAAACCTCAAGTCCTATATTTGGATCTGACCATAGCGGGTGTCTCATGGCTTGCGGTGGTGCTCTAGCACCTGTGTTCACCCATTGATGATCGTGCTCGCTGGGGTACCCTAGGCTAGCTTTCCCTTGCTGTATAGCTCGGTCCAGATTCGTCCAGGTATACTTGTAATAGCCTTTCAAAGACGCGATACGCCAGCCTACTTGATAGCCCCACTCACATGGGCCCAGGTTAGTCCACGTTCTCAATATGATCTCGAAGCCTTGTTCAGGATGATGATAGATTGCCAGTGTGGCCTCAGTAAGACAACATGGGCACATGAATGGGCGTCGAGAGGTACGAGCCATCGGATCCCGAAGCACCGTTGATTCAAGACCTGTGACAGCCTTGTCAATGGCTTCTATGATCTGCCGAGAGCATCCATAGTGCGAGCAAGCGCGCACAGAGCCGACGACATATCTCCCGAGAGTAAAATCGGGTACACGGTTCTCGAGCTCATCGCTTATAGCATCCGTAACAAGCACGTGCTGCCGAGTGTGTATTATCAAATTGCCGTTGATGACATTGGGTTCGATGTCCAGCTTTGTGATTTGGGGCATCCGCGGTGAGTCGGACCACGGATATGCAATCGACCCTACTGCCCAATCTTGCTTCGTCGAAATGCTTCGAATCTCTGCTTCGAATGGCTCGCCTGATCGGTACTTGTTCATGACTCGCTGCACATCCTGGAAGTGCAAAACAACATTTGGCACACTTGCAATGCTGAATATCCGAGAAGTAGACGGACACGTATGTCTTGTTGGCTGTTCGTCTTCGCTGGTTCCTGTATGCTGATACTGAAACTTCTGACATACGTCACAAAGTTGTCGTCCAGGAAGATCTCTTGCCAGGATCTGGAGAAACAGGTATTCCTCATGGTTCACCATGTTGAGGGGTGGACATGGGGGCCAGGCTCGTTGCTTGCATCCGCAGTGGTTCACCTCTGGATGGAAGCCGCGCTCCCAGACTATCTTCAGGTCTTTGTGATCATGGTAAAGGATCTTACAGGTAAGTGACAAGCAGGCAGCGCTCCGGGCTGACAGTCTCCGGGCGATGTTCGATATGATCGCGGTAGGAAGTTTATTCAGGACCATGGTGCGAGTTCTCGTGAAACTTTGAGTAAAGACAGGAACTTACAAAAAGCAATGGAATGATCTTGAAATTTTGTAGTTGAGTCAGTTTTGACTTAAATAATCGGAACGCACGATATTTTGAGATCACGCAGCCGAGCTGTCGAATTTCGCGTACCATTTGGATCATCTTTCATATCTCGCCTACAAGAGTATCCGCATACATTCCTCTATACAGGGCTTAAGTTGCCTCCCTCTTTGCAAGCCACAAAATTGACTGCCTGCACTCGAGTTGAATACGTGTTGAGAACATGAGAGATCATTGCGTTCGCTATCAGCTTCTCAATGGTCCGTGCTTATAGCCGGTGTTGACCACGAACTTCGCAACAACCACGTCGCTCCTCATACATCGCCAACAACCTAGCCTTCTATGCCATACAAAATCACACTCTAGGTATTACCAAGTTGTAACACTCGCTGGTTCATCAATGCGGTCGCGATGAGCGATATCGTCGCGGACTTACGGCGCTGGGACTGAACGTCGCTTGACAACCAGACATGCGAGATACGTGTGACAGCCTCGAGTGATAACACTAGCTGCGACACTACTGGTCTTGTCAAAGATTGTCTCGCATGTCTACGACTTATCATTGTATCCAAGTAGTAGGAAGGCGCGACTCCGGAGTCTTTCACTCGACGCTTAGACGTCGACTTCATTTGCGCGTCTGCTGTTTACATATGCTCCTTCTCGTCTGGACCAATGCTGTTACTGCCCAACTTTATAATGGTCTCGTGGTTTCATAAGGTCGTCACTTCTTTGCGATCACGCGCTGCGGCTCTATTGCGCCACGAAGAGCGACGTATGTTCAGGCCTTCGAACTTCGAACAACTACGGGAGCCTCTTCTCATGACACATGGATCTGAAACTCCAAGCTCACGTCAGCCTACTCCATTTGGTAAGTGAGCGTGCTCTGATTGACGTTCATCGCCCGAAGCGTTGTCCTTATATCAGGCTGCCCGTCTTGTTTCAGATTCGAGGCTCCGCGGCATGACTCCATCTCCCCGCCCGGCCTGCCCGCGCCTCGACCCCACGTACAGATGTCTATCGCCGCTACGTGCTGGACACTTGCAACTTCCTCGGACGTCAGCCACTCTCTGACTCTGTGAGTTCCCAGGTCAAACAAATATCCTCATTGTTTTGCTTTGAAGACGGCGCGCGCCTTATACCTGACTCGAAGTCAATACGAATCACGCTTTTATCTGCATATACAGAATACGGCGATACCAGTCTATTGCATGTAGGTTTATGGTGGTGGCATGAAGAGCCAATATGGGTTGTTGCTCCGCAAGCGTTGATTCAATATAGAATGCTTCCTGGATACACTTTGCTTATGATCAAAATATCACAGTTCTGTTGACAGCTGCCTCGAGAATATTGCTGTCGTTTCGCATGCCTAGCCGGAGGCTCAAACACAGTCCGACTCAGACGACGCTCAACAGCTGTCAAGGGTTGTTCCTGGTATCAAGGCTGTGTCGAAGGTGTGACCAGGCCACCAAGACCATCTGGAGTCATGGGCAATGTTGTTGCGACTGACTTCCGATGAGATCTAGCAACATGGATCAAACTCGCTCGCAGCCTCACCGTCCAGCCTGGCATCGTCTGACATAAATACCAGGTCCTCCCCCCTCCAAGTCATCTTCTCATCATCAACCAAACACATCGATCAACATCACAACCAACCAACCAACCAACACACAACACTCTTCCAATCAATACCATCTTCGCAACCTTCTACAACACTCTTCATCAATCACTCAACCGTACGACATTCCAATACATATCCAGCTTCGACTTCTTTCTGACTTATCTCACAGGCTACAATGAAGTTTGCTCTTGCTCTCTGTGCCATCACTGCCGTCGCCGCAGTCCCAATGCCCGAGGCAGGGCTGGGCAGTGGCCTAGGAGGTGCCCTTTCGGGTATAGGCCAGGGAACCGGATCGGGGGTTTCGGGCGTGGGCCAGGGGGCTGGTGACGGCGTCTCAAAGCGTGGTATTGGGAGTGGAGCTGGATCAGGCGTTTCTGGCGTGGGACAGGGAGCTGGTTCGGGGGTTTCGGGTATTGGAAATGGCCTGGGAGGAGCTCTGAGCAAGCGAGGACTGGGCAGTGGGCTTGGAAGCAGCGTTGACGACGTTGGTCAAGGGGCTGGAAATGGAGCTTCAGGAGCTGCTCAGGGCGCAGGCAATGGAGCTTCGTTCATTGGTGGTGGGCTGGGCAATGGTATTGCCTAGATGTTCCTGGAGAACATTCTGATCTCGTATCTCTCTACACTCTCTTTATTTTCTGTTTGTTTCTTGTTTCTTAGATCTCTTTTCGTTTAGACTCTGCAATTCACTTTTGTTGGCCAACAACTCTTTTCTCTTTGCCTGGATTGAGCTTTTGGCATCGAATCTTTTCTCAGGCGAGACAACTCTCTTTATACAGCCCAAGAAGCAATCAGACGCAGATACACAAGCAGAATCCTACCGTTGTAGCAACAGCGATTTGTGCAAACACAGCGAAAGAGAACGTGTTGGAAGGTCAAGCAGAACTGAAACGCGGAGAGGTTCTGCATCATTTTAACGGAAGCGTGTGTACAAAGAGCACGCGTTATGATTTTCACATTGTGATGGGCCACGCGAGACCTTACACAACTGAGCATCACAGACGCGACGTTCAGAGTCGATAAAGCGGAAGTAACGACCTCTCTGATTGAGATCGTGTCATGCGTGACCCATTCAGTTACACCTGCCACAGGAATGATTTTCATTCTCTGGCCTTCACAAGAACAAGTGAATTCGAGAAAATAAGAAACTTTCGCTCACAATTCAGACAAGGCTATATAGATATTGAGAATCTCCTCCCTTTCACCTACTCAGGAGGAAGCGGAGTCCAAAGGACGTATGGCCTGAGGGGAATAGCCTGTGCTAAGATGCATCGGGAGAAGTAGCGTCGGCTGCTTCTCCTTTTGCAGGTTGTGTGTTCGATCCTCTGATGTGGATCTTTTGTTTGTTTTGCTTCACTTCAGTTCATACGGTGATACTCACAAGAATGTTAGCGCCACCCTTCCGGTGTGTTCATCAGTCTTCCTCATCTTTGTCACCTCCCCGCCGAGACCTTCCTAGTCCTTAGTAGGTGTTATAATTATGAAGAACCTTTTGGCATCAGATGATCTTAGTCCAGAGCGGCAGATGTACCTTCTACAGTTGATGAAGCCTTCGTATCGACTTTTCTGTGGTACCATACTTCACCATTGGCCGAAGCGTCTCTGTGGAGCATCAACGCATCGATGGGTACAATCAGAGATATTGTGATAGAATTCGGCGCACCAATCACACTGGCTTGCGTGTACAACGCCTTGTTCGTCTTTCAGTACGGCCTGGCAGCTTCAACTCTTTTGAATGACTTCCTCTGGCAGAAACATAGAACTAGATGGCTTCCGAGCGGTCAATCTGCATTTCTCATGAGCTTTCCTTCCTGCACGCGAAAAAAAGAAAGGAGTCTCACCTCAGCTTCATGCACATCGCCGAATTGTCTACACTTTCTCAGCGCTGAGCCGAGCTTTTCTCGCCAGTCTATGTCTGAAAATTCATCATGGTCAAGCACAGCGTCGGCTTAGGATACACTTCGACGGATGGCGTGATAAATATTCCGGGCAGGAACTTAACGGTTATAGATTATCAGGAGCAGAGAGCAAACAGCACGACAGGTAGCAATCGGGATATACGTCGACACTGGGATGTCTAGCAAAGCGAAGAACCAGCCGGAAGTCATTTTGATGGCGGAACGATCGTGCAGGGAGATTTCATGTCCTCATAGAAACTTGGAAAGTCGGGGGAGCCACGGCTCATGGTTGCTTGACTGCGACTGCAGGCACGACCTTGATTGTCGTCCCAGAGCTATCGTTGGAGGAAAGTTGTGGACGGAAGGTTCGCTGCAGCGGGTATGCCAGGTACCGAGGTCACTGGTGGCAGAAGAAGGTCGACTAGAGCTACAAAACGGCGAACTCCCTAAATCCTCAAATTCTGGAAATCTGAAATCCTATCCATATCCGGGGTCCTCCGGGCGCAAGTTAGTCGGATTCGTACATCAAAACTGTAAAACAATTCTCTATACTCTACAAGTCGCTAAACGTATAATTCGAGTCGATAGATCTATTATGTAAGTGCTAAAGTACTTATAAAAATTGTAGCTAGGTAATTATCAAGTAAAAGTGGTAGTATGTTGTATAATTATTTTATGTATAGCATTAAGATGTTACTAGCATTATCTGGGGTCGGTAAGCTCGCGTAGGTAGCTCTAAGCTACCCCTAGCTTTAAGCCAGTTCGCGCGTCGTTTCTTAATACTAACACTACTAAAACAACTCTAATTTTAACTATAACGATGCTAGTTAACAAACAACAAATGGAATAGGCTATTAAGGCCTAGTTTGCTATCGCCGTACCTATAGATCGGCCCTCGATACGTTAATACGCGTACGAGTACGCCGTCGATTAAACTACATTTTTATGTCGCGTTAACGGAGGCCGTACGATAGCTAATTCTTATAAACACTAATAGCGACTAAGTAATACATAAGAGGACTAGCTTCTTTAATAGATAAAAGAGATAGATAAACGTAGATACCCCCCCTCTTACGCGCGCGCGCGCGAGATAGCTACTTAACTCTACCTTACTAATAGCGATACTAGACCTCTTAGCTAGAAATGGCTAAATTCGTTTATGCACCGTAACCCCTTAGTTCGTAGTGTTATTAGTAGGATTATTAAGGCCGCTCGTATCGATAGGACACGCCCTAAAGTTCTATAGGCTTATTTTAAGTTATTCTATTGTATAAAGGTCGCGTATAAGGTTACTTAGGCT
The DNA here is from genome assembly GCF_000721785.1 of Aureobasidium pullulans EXF-150. Classification (NCBI taxonomy): domain Eukaryota; kingdom Fungi; phylum Ascomycota; class Dothideomycetes; order Dothideales; family Saccotheciaceae; genus Aureobasidium; species Aureobasidium pullulans. Next base: position 1,617 of record NW_021941072.1, on the reverse strand, counting down.
AACTATTAGAATATAGATGAACATAGTATTGCTATAGGCAAATGTGTTAATTCCCTAGTTCTTTTAATATTAAACAAGAAGCGTACATACGTTAAATTACTAGAATCGCGCGAATAGGTATCTATCCTCGAGTATATTAACGTAAACGGCAATTCTACTACCCCCCTTATCATTTTTAAGGGTTAGAACCTTTAAACAACCTAGTTTAATAAGACTACACCCTACTAGCAGTATACAACTTCTAAGAATGGCTAGATAAGTAATAATACCTGTTTATAATGGCTTGTTTATATGTTTCTACCCTAAACTCGACCTATTTATAGCGGATACCGAATTCTACTTTGCGATAGCTATAGAAGCTACGTAACAACTAAATTCATGTATTAATGCAAGATTAACAAAGTTAAGCTTATTTATCTACCTACGCATTTATCTTATGTGTTATAACTACTTAATGTAGGTGCTTTTTTACCTCTTAAAGGCAAATACCGTTAAATCATCCAAAATCTAGCCTTCCTCGACGATGCTACCCCTACTAAGAAGAAGAAGTTTATTTAAGTGTATATATAGGCCCGTTAAGAGGCCTAGAAACTAGATATCTATAAAGGGCGAGCCTTAGGATAGGACGCAGGCATGCGCCCGTACGTTCTTAGCGTCTATATATTCTTTATCGGATTCCGTACATTCGTAGACTCCTTCCTACTTTTATCGAACCTATTAAATCTTAACCTACCCTAAACCTCTATATATACGTAGTTCACCCGTAACATTAGGTTCAATCTAAAAACATAGATAAGTCCTCTATTAACTTTACTCCGGAGTCCCCTATATACTAACTAGAGGCTAGAAACACTAAATAGGAACCGTCGATCGAAGCAATACGACGAGTAGTAGAAGAACTATATAACCGATAGCACGTAATAGAAGCTGAGCTCCGTAACGAACGCGTAGCCTACTATAACGCGGAGGCCGCCCGTAATTAAGAGGCCTCCGACACTAATTAGCTAGGAGAACCCTCCCTCTTAGTACTCGTTAAATCGCTAATAGAGGCTCTCTCTGCTACGAACGTCTCTCGTCCCGCCGGAGAGCTATTAGGACCTAGAGACTAGAAGCCCCCCTCCTAGGACGGTAGAGCTAAGACATTTAGAGACTACCTCCTAAGGCTAAAAAGCTCTTATCGAGTGCGCTCCGCCCTAAAACCTACACTCTCTAAGGAATACTACTAGAACGTCGTCTACAATACCCTCCCCTCCTGCGAAAGGGCCTATATACGCTACTTCTAGGAGAAAGGAAGCGCCTTAAAAGGAAAGGACCCTAAAGCTTTCTTTACGTAGCTCGAACACGTATTCGCGGACAGTAACGAATAAGTAAAAGCTCTCGAGTAGCTTACTAGTCTACGACATAGCTTAGGCTAACCTTAGCACGAACACTAGCTAGAATTCGACGGACTCCTACTTAGCGCTAGCGGGGATAGCTAGCCTAATTCTACTAAGATAGGGTACCTAAAGAACACCTTTTCTAACTCCGCTAAGATATATACGGCGACTATCCTAAAGAGTATAGACTACTACTCCTTCTCGGAGGAGGTAGAACGCATTATAACTAACTTAGAAACTA
>NW_021941071.1:0-71215 GCF_000721785.1 Aureobasidium pullulans EXF-150 | reverse complement strand
AACCCCCTAAAATTAAATGGATCTAACCCCCCCAAAATTTCCTTCCCTACCTAAATTTAAATGGATCTAGCCTAGATCCATTACTTTATAATAGCTTAGCGCTAGAAGAATTAATTAGGTCTTAGGTCTCTCGTACCTAGGATTTTCTACATCGTAGAACTATGCGGCGAATGCGTCGAAGTCGTCTAGTCCTAGAAGATAAGTAGGATACTATAAGCCTATACCTATAATCTAAAGTCTTAGCGTAGATGTTATCTTGTTTATAGATATTGTTTTATATATTATAGAAGTTAGTAGTAGTAGAAGGGTCTTTATTCTATTAAAGAGCTAGACGAGGGTAGGCTACGTTTAAATAGAAGCACGGCGCTAGATGTCGAGAAATAGTTGTTATTAAGCCCTATATAGGCGTTTAGGGAACACATTAATGGATAGAAAGTATAGCGAGTAGAAAGATAGACTAGAAGAACATAAATTAATTTGCATGCACGCTAGGCGCGCTAATTAATAGCGTTAACAATTAAGTTCCTATAGATTCGGATTTTAGGAAGAGCAACTAAGCTATAACCTAAGACCTCTAAGGGGGAAGGACGAGTTTAAGGTATATATGTAGCCCGACGAAAGCTATAGCTACGTAATACTCGACCTATAGCTAAACTGAACAGAAACTTTAAAGGCTACTACTAAGAGTAAGCTACATAAACTTCTAAGAAAGGGAATAGGTAGAAGATAGGCGAGAGCAACTATAGAGATTACTAATAGCTATAATTACTAAACGACAGGTCCTTATTTAGTGCCTAACGTATATGCTTTGCTTGCTACATCGTAATAATTAAAAAGAGAACTAAGCCCTAGATATAGGGTATTTATTAGCGAGGGCCTAGTATAAACTAAGAGATCGTATAAGAACCCTCTAAAGATAGCTCCTATAAAGGGTAGAGTTATAGGCATCTATAGCAATTAGCTTAAATTCTAACTAAGAATTCTATATGCACGAACCTAGAAGTAGTAACTACTAGAAGACTATACTATGCTTAGGTAGCTAACAAGATTAGAAATTAGACGACCACTTAAATCTAAAGCTAGGTTAACTACGCCGCTAGATAGGTAGTTAGCTTTAGTAACTTATGCTAGGGAGAGCTCCTCTTACCTAGTTTCCTAACTAAACGTAATCGTAACACTATAGAATAGGAAAAACATAGCAAGAGGGAAGAAATTACCTCTAGCTTTTAATACTCTATTATTATAATCATCCTTTAAAGCTAATATAATAATGTTAATGATGGCGCATAGTATAATAATTAAAAAGGCTTATAAAGCTTTAGGCGCAAAGCTCGATAGGTATATAGCAAAGATTGCTATAGTAGCTTTAGATGTTAGCAGCACTGTCTGCACACCGTCGCTAGAGTACTAATCGATTGCTAGAATGTAATTAGTATAGATTAACCCTAATCCTACAAAGTAGCCTAGGAACTAGGACACGACGAGGATTAGAATAGAGCGTAGCAGAAGACCTCTCTAGATTACGTTAGAGATAGTAAGAGTAGGGTTAAGGTAAGATCCGGAGTCGCTAGCGACGTAGATGCTAAGCATTACTCTAATACTAACACTTGTTGCTAGAATTAGTACGAGTTTAGGACTAGGAAGAATAATTAAAACTTACCCCCATAGTAGAGACTAGTATAACCTATAACTCGTTCCTCTAGGTGCGGACTAAACGCTAACACCGAGGGTCGTCTATGCTAGTGCTCCATGATAAACTAGAGTCATGATCATATAGCTTAAGAACTTAGAGAAGCCTTCCTAAAAGAGAGCGCGAATTCGAGGCTAGACTAGATTCTCGGCCCCATCAACATACGATTTGATGGGTTAATAAGGGTTTAGCCTAAATCTTCTTCTTAGTTTCCGATGTCTTTGCTGGATTGCATCGTCCGGTGCGTCGTTGTGACTAACCTTTGGAGCGAACATTGGTCTTTCTCGTTGTCGCGAATAGGATGTTCGATTAGATGGACTGTCCATGCCGTGTTACATGCGTATTTTTGAAGGTCAACCCGTGTTCCAAGGCAGGAAGAACAACACAATCTTCTTGACCCGACTAGATTTTAACCCACCAGATGCATGAAGTTTCATGAGCACAGCCGGGCGGCCATGTCAGGATGACGCTTTGCGACTCTTATACCCGGCGGCTCCGCGGAATGGCCCTTGAATCAGTAAAACATTGGAACAATGCGTCCACAAATATCTCATGTCATTCGGGAAAGCGAAGGACTGGTAACTCGAATGAAATTGAACAAGGCTCTATTCTCAAGACCACTCTTGTTGAGGAAGTATACTGCGCAAATGACAAGGCAATCTGGCGAGGAAGATTCGAACATCCGAGTCAGGGTCCATGTGGTGTCGGAGACCCTTCCCTTCCAGAGACTATGATGGATTCCGATGATACTCAGATACATGTGCTTCTCACGTCTTCATCAAGTTGTATGCTTTCCATCTCATTCAGCGACCAGTCCAGCAGAGCGCAGTATTAGGCGATAAGTCGACAACGGTATACAAGCGGAAAAGGTGCGACGCGTCATTGTGGACCTACGAGGGAGATGGCTTAGCCCCAATAATACTGGAGCTCTGTACAAAGTCACAACGCTCGACAGAGCAATGTGTAGTGACAGAGCTGTGCTATACTGTACCGGAAGGCGGGGGTACCATCTAGGGAAGATAGAGAACTAGAGAAAGATGCTTCGGCGTATGCGCAAGTCCTTCCTGCGACGGACGGCATATTACTACAACTTACTGCTCGATGTCTGCTGGCATTGCACGGGAGAGGCGAGGTAGGAAGAGGAACAGCGCCGGGGTGTGTTGAGCACCCGTCTGAGCGACTGGGCAAGGCGATCGAACGAGCGTTCTACCTTCGGCAAAACGAAGTACATGTAGTCGTTGGCGGTCCTCTCGACTCGGAGCTCCCATCTCTCTCGCTGTTGTGTATGTTCCGTCTCTTTCACTGTTTTGCGCATCGGTCGCGTTGTCGAGTCGCTCAGGTCGTCACGGAAGGATAAAAGGAGGGCGTCATTCGCTGTCGGACAGAACAAAGCTATTCGTACGAAAAGACTCGCGACGGGAGAAGCGCAAAGCGATCGCGGGCGAGGCGGACGAGTCGGACGAGGTCAAGAGGGAACAAGGATGGAACGAATCGTCGTTGCAGTGGTGGAGCCAGGACTTCTTGCGACGGCGTCATCTGGCGTCAAGTCGGTGACGATTGGCGCATCATGGGCTGAAGACGTGTCTGAGTCTACGCCCGCATGGTCGCACAAGACTTATCATGTTGCGATGTCGAGTCTTGCGTGTTGTGAGCCTTCGGAGAGGCAACGAACAAGTGAAAGCTCCGCCGCTGGAGTTGCTGATCTGCCAAGCCCGCATCGCCCGGAACCTGCGAATGCTCTCCTTCTGTCTTCCTTCTCTGCGCTCGACTACGAACAGACGTTCATCCCGTCACTTCGTGCCTGAGGAGACCACACTGCGGTTGGTACAGACCCTGCAAACCCGTCGAAGGGCAATGTCGCAACGTCTTCAAGTAGCTGTTTATGACGACGTCTTGCCAAGTCCGTTCGAGCCCTCGAGCATGTCACTGCCTCTTCCTCTTACGTCCATCTTCCACCCGTCGCTCCACACGTGAAAGTCGACCTTCTTCGATGAGTAGTCAACTCAAGTGAAGATGCAAGCTGCTTTATATCTACTAAACCCAAAAGGTTCAGCGACCACGCACGCACACTTCCAATGGGCATGAGGTTTCTCGCATCCTTTCGACCATTATCCGCGTGACAAAATCCATACGCCGAAGACAAAAAGTGGGTGGCGAAAGCTTGCTCTTTCAACTTGCTTTGAGCTCTCGCTCTTGGAGGGCTTGGTATGCTTGGCCAATATTCAACACCATGACCGCACGTCTTTTGATTTGAAGTCAAAATAACATCCACCGCCGCTTTCCAAATCCTTAGACCCTACGTTTCTAGTCCCGAACACACACTGCACATCTTCCACAATGGCTGGGTCTTTCCTTGCCTACGAGGAGCCTTCTAGCAAGTATCTCATTTCCAACATCATCTGCCATGATCGCTGATCCACTCAACAGTCGTCCTGATCCTGGTCCTGATCTCGTTCTTCTTCTTCCTTTCTCTAGCAGAATGGCTGTCGTCGATCGTCTTCCGGGCTGGCATTATTGGACCCATCATCGTTGGTATCATTTATGGTATGCCTCTAGCCGACATTTTGCTTGAGGTCTGGCAAGAGACCTTTCTCGCCATCGGCTACATCGGCCTTATTCTCATCATCTTTGAGGGTGGCCTTACCACGCGTATGGACCTTCTCAAGCAGAACTTCTTCTTGAGCATGCTGGCTGCGACGACTGGTGTGGTTTTCCCAATTGGCTTGTCCTATCTCCTCCTCTACCTTGGCTTTGGATATGGAGCTGTCGAGACGTTCATCATTGGCGCTGCTCTTTCAACTACAAGTCTCGGAACTACGTTCGCCGTCATAGGAGGCGCATCCAAGGATATTGACCTTTCTCAAACGCGCATCGGTGCAGTCTTGGTCAGTGCTGCAGTCATCGATGATGTCTCTGGCCTGGTCATGTCGAGTGTTATCCATGATCTGGGATCTCTATCCGCCGGCGGAGATGTCAATCTCGGATGGCTCATTGGCAGACCAATTCTAGCATCCATCTTGATGGCAGGTTTGACGCCACTGCTCTGCAAATATGTCTTCGCGCCAGTCTTCCGCCGCTTCATCGAACACCACTTCGCAAGATACGATCATCTCTCCAATGTCGTCCTTATGGTACTGGTCCTTTGCGCCTTCATCTCCATCGCGGCGTACGCCGGTACAAGCGTATTGTTTGGGGCTTTCCTCGCTGGCTCATTCCTCACCTATCTACCTTCCAAGCACCCTGAAGGACCTTTCGTAGTATATTCTCGGGAGCATGGCGAACAAAACGATGACAAGAGCCCCACTTTTGTCCACACCTTTGAAAAGTACTTCTCAGATGTCCAGAAATATCTGATGGAGCCGCTGTTCTTCGCAAGCATTGGATTCGCCATCCCATTCATCGATCTTTGGACCGGCTCCGCCATTTGGCACGGTGTTGTGTACACTTTGTTGATGCTTTTCGCAAAAGTAAGTTGGAGATACCTGTCATCATTTCCAAGCGCTGACAAAGAATCCCAGGTCATCGTCGGTATCTGGGTCCCGCTATGGGACGTGCTTACGAAGAAGAAGAACCAAGACGTAGCAACCTCGTCGCTTTCCAAAGCAGTTCCCCCTGCTGCTCTGCTCGGTGCCGCCATGGTCGCTCGTGGTGAGATTGGTCTGCTCATCGTCGAGATTGGGTACAATTCAACACCATACGTGAGCGATGCGGGGTTTTACACTGCTGTCTGGGCCATCTTGCTCAACACCATCATCGGTCCGATGGTCGTCGGAATCCTGATCAAATTCAGAGGCAAGGAGATTGGTACCGGTCATTGGGGAATTCAAGAAACCGGTGGGCAAGGCGACAGTGAGAAAGCGCAAGCCAGCTCTCGCGATCAGGCACTGGAAGAAGGATCTGACAGCTCACATCAATAATGATAGATCGTGCTGCAGCGGTCTATACAGCATGGTAAGTGAAGAACAAATCAAAATGTATGTAGATGAATTATAACAGACTTGTTTGCCCTTCCACTTCTCATTTGTGTTTGGTTGTGAGGGCGGAGTTCGAGATTCTTGGCTTATCTTTGCTGTGTCGTGAGATAGCGATACCACCTGCCAAAAGGATCGATCCAAGACGATCCCTGGCGTTAGCCGCACCAGCTTGACCGGAATCAAATGGCGCAATTCTGAAGCCTATAACAAGCATATACCGAGTCGCCTATCGCTCCTTGCTCATGACCTTTTTGCGCTGGCTCTGCCATCTACAGACTGTTTTTTTCCACCGCAGAGGTGACCACCCGTGAACCATTTCGATGTCTTCAGATGACCCCAAGAACCATATTATCAAGGCTGCTCAGGTTGGATTCATACACAAGTTATTCCAATCTCAGTTTGACGTTGTCGTCGAGAATGTCACCACCATTCCTCGCTGCAACAACAACTTCATTCATTTTGTGACTTTCGCATCGCCCATCGCATCGGATCTGGTCATATCTGGAAAGCCCGGAGCTATCGCAATCCCAGCTGGAACTGCAAAGGTCGTCTGTCGGATTGGAAATCCTGCAGCGATGTTCAATCATGCCGTCAAGGTCGAGAACACCGTCGCAATGATGCAGCTCACTCGTCAAGCACTTTCTGGACTTGACATTGTACCGAGAGTCTTTGCTTGGAGCGAAACTGGAGAACCCTCGGGAACCGGCTGGATCCTTGAAGAGTATATGCCCGGTGTCGATATTGAAACCGAGTTTTCCACGGACGTCCCTCGTGAGGCACAGCGTTTCGTGTTCAGTCAGATGGCGACAATCTTGAAAGCAGTTCAAGACTTTGAACTGCCTCCGAAAGCCTCTGGATTTGGCGGGCTTGCTTTTGACGACAGTGGCGCTGTAACCAGTGGTCCATTTGCTGTCGAGCCATACAACGGCCCGTACCCTGACATGGAAAGCATGTACAAAGGCATGCTTCAAGCACAGCTTGTCGAGGCGGATCGATCTCGTGTCGCCCAGGGGTGGAAAGAGGATGGGCTACGAGACAGACTCGATGCTTTTGCAGAACGCGGACTCGAAGACATACTCACGAGAAGCTTGCCAGAACATGTCAGGCCGAATTTGATCATCGGCGATGTCGGTATGTTCCCTTTAGACCCACCTGTTCCCTCCACAGCAAACCAGAGCTCTGATGCTTGTGACAGTCATCGCGAATCTTCTTTTCGATCCTTGCACCTACAAAGTCACTGCACTTGTCGATTACGATTGCAGTCACACTGGCCATCCTCTACACGAATTCTTCTTCTCGTCCTTTTCAGTCAACTACTGTGTCGTCTCTGCTGAGCCTGAAGTAGCGACGGCGCTCTTCGATCAATTCCCCTCTCCACTTCCAGAATCCAAACCAGCGCTAGGAACCGAACTGCGTGACTGTAGTCCACCGCAGTGGGAAATTATGTTGATGTTTGAGGAGGAGCTGGACAAGGTTGGTGCTGCGAGACCAAGCAGTATTCAGGGCGCGAAGCAGATCACAGAGATATACGAGTTCATGTCGGAGATCTGCCCTTTTCATTTTGTGATGGATAGGTGGGTCGAAAACCAAAGTGAGGAGAAGCTGCAAACCTGTAGGAACGAGCAGAGGGTGATTCTTGAGAAAGCTTTGGCAAAATGGGGATTTTGACCAATGATCGGTGGTTCTTCAGTCTAAGTAGGTCGACTAGAGAAGGCCTACTATTGATGATTTAGTCTCTCATTGCACACACTATGGTTCCCGAATTACTATGCGCTGCGACGGATGATTTGCTGCGATGAAGCACGCAACTCAAGTGAAAATTGCGCAAAACCAGGCTCCCGTTTCAATGAGGTAGATGTTGAAGGCTATAACCCATCTCTCCGACAGGCTTCTCATAGCCTGTTGCCCATATTGATGTGCACAGCCTTGATCTGGCTATATGCTTCCAAACCTGCCTGTCCAAGTTCCCTACCAATGCCGCTTTGCTTCACACCACCGAACGGTACACGCGGGTCACAGTCTTGACTGCTATTCACCCACACCATGCCTGCCTCGATATCCTCTGCAACACGGATGCGCTCTTTCCAAGTCTTTGGTGAATACCGCTGCTCCCAAGCCATATGTCGTGTCGTTTGCCGCGTCAATGGCTTCTTGTTCGTTTTCGAAGGACGTAATCACCACGACAGGCCCGAATACCTCCTCCCGATAGATGGACATACCAGGCGTCACATCTGTGAAGACACAAGGGGTGATGAAGTATCCTTTGCTTTGCTCTGGAGGGGAGTTGCCATAGATGAGGTTCGCACCCTCGTCTCTACCCTTCTCAATGTAGCGGCGAACGTTTTGGAACTGCTCCTTCGAGACCTAAGGACCTTGGTAGGTCTTCTCATCGAACGGATCGCTAAGGATACTTGTCTTCTCCAAGTGCTCGACGAATGCCGACACAAACTTAGAGTGGATAGAAGAATGAACCATGATGCGGCTGGTCGCTATGCAGATCTGGCCTTGATTGCTCATGATGCCAAAGTGACTCCATTTAAATGCTTGCTCCATTTCGGCGTCCTCGAAAATCAAGAGTAGGATCATTCTTCCAGTCTTGAGGGTAACATTCTTCAGCGTGTTTGCTGCAGACTTCATGATCTGTCTAGCTGTCGCCGTAGAGCCTATAAATGCAATCTTGTCTACTAATGTGTGGTCATAAAGTTGACCACGCCGGCAGGGAAGCCGGCGGTCTTAATCAGGGTGCCGAAAAATGAGATTAAAAGCGGTGTCTACTCTGCGGCCTTTAAGACTACGGTGTTGCCGCAAGCAAGAGCAGGCCCAAGTTCCTAGCAAGCCGTTAATAGGGAGTAACTCTACTGCTTTCGTATTAGTAATAGTCTCTCCAAAATGTAAAACAAAGTAGACAACGACAACAATCTAGTGACTTTAATGATGTTTTGCTAGACTTCTACCTGTTTTCTCTTTCCTCTTGTCGACCGTTCTTACTACGATCATTAGTAATTATATCGCATCATTTCTTCCTGTATGTTAATGCAATTTCTTAGCAGACAGCAATAAGTACTAATTGCTCATTCTAGCATAGGCGCCGCAAGATACATTAGTAGTAAGTCATAACAATAGGAGAGTAGTCTCGGCGAGGTTATCTATAGCTACGTCTACATTAAAGCACATAGACATTAGCTTAAGTGCGCATATAGGTAACATACTCTACGAGATCGTAGTAAACTTCCCTTAGAGTTTAATCATTGCCTTAGTTAGGGACAAGGCTAAGGCCGCACTAATCGATAAGAAGTACCTATAGGTTACCTTACTCGAAGGGGACTTAGATTCTACGAGCTTAATCGAAGACTAGGCTACTTAGGTAGACGTCGTAATTAGTTAGTAAGGAACGCTATTTAATATAATCTCCTCTAACATTATATAGATGCTGCTAATGCGAAGTATCTCCCTACTATATAGAGTATCTATAAAGGAGTCTTATAATCTAGTAAGGACAAGCCGAGTAAGCTCTCTATCTAAGTGGCATATCTAGAGATCACTAATGCCTATTTACAGCGTTATAGCTTTAGATATTAGGGGTAAGTCTGCTTTCGGTCCCTAATATTAAGCATAAGTCATTTAGCGAGGCATCCGAGAAGGTCTATAATAACTTAGTTAACACTAACGAGATTAGACAACTAATTGATATAACTTCCTCTCATACTGTTAATTAAGCTATTCTTAACTTTATAAGAGCTTATACGACGAAGGTTAAAACTACGCTTATCTTTCTACTAATCATCTATAGGTTAGGGCGTAGCTAAGGGAACAAAAGAAGCATATAGATCCTAACACTTTATAATGTAGCAATTAAGCAACATAAGAGTATCTTTATTAGTAGAGGTAAAGCCTATTAGGGTAACGTACACGTAGCCGACCTTAGCGGCCTTATTAGGAAGCTTACCGAAGCTAGCTTAGATAGCGATAGCCTAGAACATCTATAGAATGAGAACGGATTTTACTTCCTAGCAATAGGCGAAATAGTAAGCACTACCTTATTATTACGATTATGTCGATATATACTAACTTAGATAGACGTAGAAGTCTATCGTAGAAAATATCGCTTAGGCTAGTAGTAAGCGTAATATTAAAGCCTAAGTAGAATCGATTATAGCCGAATAGGCTAACTAGTTCTCGCCTTACGGTAGCGTACTTTTTAGGACTAATGCCCGAAGTAAGCCCTCGCGCGGTCGCAAGTTCTTAGAATATAAGGCTATACAATATTCTCTAGAGGACGAAATACTAATTACATTCGTAAGAGAATTAGAGATTATAGATGCTTAAGCCCTACCTTCTTAACACTAGAACTAGATATACACGTATATTATTAGAGCAATTATATGCATTATATCTGAGATGGACATAATTTTAACTATTTTAATACGAAAAAGTTAAGGATCTAATGCTATAGAGATGCATAATTGTGTATGTCTTATAAGAGTTGTCTATTAAGATACCCTATATTAATCTACCTTTCGGAAGGTTACTATAACTTAAAGAGCATTATACCTGTTAACAGTTCTACGCGTGTCCTATCCTAGCACCTCTAATATAAAGTTTTATATAGGAGAGTGTCGTCGTTATAGGTTAGGAATAACTAGATCTAAGATAGCTTAATTTACTTACCTAACATATTAAGCATTAACGTAGGCTAAGGCACGCGACGATAGCGTTAGCTTAAGACGGACAAAGCGTAATGTTCCTACAAATGGGCTCTTAGATAGACTAAACCATTAACGTTATATCTTGTACCAATGTTATTAGTAAGAAGCTAGCATTCGATAGGCTAGAACGGTCTTAGGAATGCATCCGATCACGTTTCTATTAAAAAGGCAAGCTACTATAAGGATTCTCTTTATATTAGTCGATAGCGTTTATCTACTATAGCTATCCTACTTACCCTACATAATTAGAGCGCTAGGTCGTATGTCGTATGCCTTTTAGTCTAAGCGCAATGACGGTAATCGCTATATCTTAGGTAGCTATAATCGGCATTAACATTTAGGTTCCTAAGTAAGGTTTAGCCTACACGCGACTCTTTAGCCTAGCTAAGTTACGGCGTATTAAGACTAGACGTTAGAACTACTGCCGTATATCCTTAGTCGATAGTATCTAGATAAGGGCATAATCATCGAAGGAAACGTAACTTAATAGGTGTAAGGGGCATTAGAAGTGTTTATATATAGCCTCTATCTACTCTAGATATCTAGCCGACCCTATAGTTTAACCTCTTATTACTCTTTTATATTACCTCTACGTTTTACTTACTCGTTACCTCTCGTTATGTATTAAGAGTTACTATCTAAGTTTAACGAGAAAGATAGCGGTTAGCTTAACCTAACCTACTCCTAGAATGTTAGAGAAGTCGAGAATCTTAATCCTTACTATAATGCTATCTTTAGCGACATTAGTAAAGGCGGCCCTAATTACTATAATGTACGAGACTCTTTGCCCTAAAGATAATGATGCTTAGACACTAATCGATATAGGTAGGTTAGCTTAGGACTATCGCTCTTATAATAAAGACATAAATCGGGCTTAGTGTCCTTTCTATTCTAGCCGTTTTTGATACATTAGGCATAATACCTAGCATAATCTATCTTATTATCATTGCTATAATTATAACCTAGTTAAATTATATAGTTAGGGTATTTAAGATAAAGCATCCTAAGGTTTATAGTATCGATAATGTAGGAAGACTACTATTTAGCCGCGTTAGTCGTAAGTTCTTTAGTGTAGCATACGTGCTTTATAAGTCTAATACTCCGCTACTAGAACCTATAGTCTAATAATGTTCTATAGATTAGATCTTTGTTACTAGATCTAGTATACTTAGTATCTCGATCGCTTTTAACGCTCTCTCGACTTATAGTGCTTATACTACGATCTTTGTCGCTATAGCTGCTATTATCGGCTTCCTCTTTACTAGTATCTAGACACTTAGTCGCATTACTTAGCTAGTATAGGTTAGCGTTAGTAGAATCATTACATCTAGTAAGTAAGACTTACTCTTATACTATAAACACCTTTTCCTATAGTAGCCTTAACATAACCGACCGCCGACGTAGCATAATATAATAGTAGTCTTTAACAATCTCTTGCTACTACGTCCTCTATAAGTCTTAGTAATGCTATATACCTATTATAATGCATAACCTGTTCGTTTTATAGATAAGGTCCATTTAAGCCTAAGCGAATCATTCCAAATCTCTTTCCCTATAAGCTACTATCTTTATTTTATAATTTACCTTCTCGCGCTAGACTAAAGCTAACACCCTCTTAGTCCTAGTCCTTATAGTCGCTGTCGGTATCTAAGACCGCCTAGCCTTAGCCCCTTAAACTAGCCCCTAGTCCTCCGACTATAAGATTACCTCTTCTCCCTCTTTTACTAAGGCTATCTCTATCGTCTCTTCTCTTGTCTTTGCTTTCGCTAGAACCCTAGGCTTCTTCCCTATTGTATCCGAGATGCGCAATCCTCGTCGTTATACTAGAAGCCTAATCATCTATTAAGCTACTATAACGTCTATCTATATTGCTATTAGAATTGTAGTGTACTACTTTTATAGTAGTTACGTTACATCTCTAGCGTTAGGGTCTATAGGTGTAACGATAAAGAAGGTTTATTATAGGCTTACCTTGCCTAGATTATATATTAGCACTATTCTACTTTCTTATATAAGTCTCGCCTAGATCTAGTCTATAAATGATGACGTATTTAGCTAACATCGAGATAGCTTCCTACTAAATACGTATTTATCTATATTCTCCGAGGTTTGAGACATCTTACGCAAACCATAATAGTTCATTAGATTACCTAGCTCTCCTACACCGCTATAATAATTATCGTCTCCTACATTGTTACGAGCGCTATCCCTATCTTTAGTAGCTTAGTCTCGCTTATTAGAGCTCTACTTAGTACACTACTTTCTTTCTAGCCTTATAGATGCATATAGTTATATAATAACTAGAAGAATAAGCGTACTACTAGATAGATGTTAATAGTAGTATAGTGTAGATTTATCATCTTATTAGGAACCTTCTTAATGATTGCTAGTACCTATAGCTTAGTAGTTAGCATTATTAATAGTTATGCTGCTTCGGGTAGGTCGGCGGCTTAGTCTTATATAGACAACTTAGGCTTAGTGTAGAAGAATATATTATAATAGTAATAGAAGACGATTACTATAGTAAAGGATAACTATATATATATTATAAATAAAACACACGTACGAACATTTGGACTTAAAATCTCTTCATTATATCCTCCTTACTCTATGTTACCTATAGCTTATTAACTTCTATAACAAATGTACTAATCCTCTAGCAGAATAGGTTAAGGCCGAGAGAACTAGTAGGAGTGTAAGCGTAAACCGCCTTACTAAGAGTGTCGTCTAAGTTGCTCTTATCTAAAGTAGCCTTATTAGTATAGAAAGGTATAGAATCGATGATGCTAAAAGCAAGAGTCTATAGAGGTAGAAGTTAGTCCTAAGTCGTAGTAGTACAGTCATTTATAAAGGAACTTACGTTAATAACGCCCTTAAGAGAATAAAGGATAGTAGCTATAGGGCTAAGGAAGATACCTTCTAAAAGGCTAGACTTACTAATAACGATCTTTAGTAGATTTTAGTAGATAACGACAAACTACAACTATGTTAGAGACTAGGTATTCATTAATAGACGGGTTAGACTTACGTTAGAGAAAGTATCGTAAACCTTCTACTCGGCAGCGGTATTAGTATAGGGCTAAGTACTATCTATACTAGTAATAGCTATAGTTCTAGTAGTAATGATACCCTTAAAGCCATCAATAAGTTACTATAAAGTAATTAGCAAACTCGTAAGTTAGTTAATAGCTAGGTCAAATCCTTACCTAGTAGTTAGTAGTACCGCTACTAGCTCTAGGACTAAGAAGAGGGACACCTAATATAGGGTTAAGGTTTTAAGCAATTATAGCTAAGCTCTTAGATTGCTAGGTAATCTTATTAATAGTAGTAACTATTTAGTTAGTAGTAACTATACGCTTTTCGATAGGGCTAGTAGAGGTAGAGGTAGTAAGGAGGGCTACGATAGGTGCGACGATCTTAGAGAAGTTCATCTTAGAGGAGGGCAGGAAGTCTAAAGTAGCTTATTATTTGACGAGAAGACTAGATAATAAAGCTAATTTAAAGTTAATAGTTAGAGAAGAGACGGCCTCCTTGCCTATTTATATATCCTTAGTCCTAAGTACTACCCTCTAATGATGTCGCTTAGATAGACTATAGTAGTAAGAAGATGTTTATAGTAGATGCTCTTAGTAGTTACATTAGGATTTTTAGTCGTTATTGCCTTTATTTAGCTAGTAATGCACATGTTCGTTAATACGGAGAGGGGGCATAATAGTATTATATAGACATAATCTTAGGCTTCTCGATCGTATTAGTCCTATTCCTAGAGATCTAAATGGTTAACGATAAGAGCTTTAACCATCTTAAGTTAGAGCACGAAGTCTCTAAGCCTTTAGATCTATAAGGGAAGGAGAATTAATTAATTAAGATCGACGCCCTAAATCTTAGAAGGTCCCTAAAAGAGGGGCTTAAAGTTAGAATAAACGTCTTCGCGTAGGCCTAGTACGAAGCTACGCTAAAGCTTATATTAATCACCTACTTAAACGCCTATAGCGCACTATAACAAACTATACAAACGTTAATCTACGCATATAGTTAAAGACTTATTAGATAGGTATAAGATAGTCTTATACTTAAGCTTAAAAGTTAAAATAAAGATTAGCGTTATTTTTCTACTATTAAGTACCCTATACGTAAGAAACGTAGTTATATAATCTTAATAAGGTAAGCTTAGGATTTAGTCGATTACTAGAATAGTGTCTTAGACTAGAGACATTCTTATTATAGGTAAACATTAGTAATTAGCACCTCTTACGATCCCTTAAGTATTTCTATATAATGCTATACGGCTATAATAGAGGTCTAATTAATAATAATACTTCCCTTTTGACGACGTTAATAAGACCTCCTCTACTATCTCTAGTATAATAGTTACGTATCGTCTACTTTAATTATAAAGTCTTATTATAATAGTGTCTTAGTAAAGACGTACATCTTACGATTAAGCATCTTAAAATTTAACTATGCTTCTCGTTCGCTAGTTTATTAGGTAACATCTAAGAGCTTCTAATAGATAACGTTCGTAGAGACGGACTTGTCGTATGCTATATCGCTTAATATAATACTATACGACTCTATATATTTTAGTTATCTAAGCTTCCTACTTAAAGACTAAGAAACTTAACTCGTTAAGAGTTACTAATAATGCGGCTCTAACTATTAGTTGTGGTCTAAGGTATAATTTATTTAGTAGATGTAGGTAGAATTGTCTAAAGAGATTATAATTAGTTATAAATCGTATAAGATTAGATATAGACAAGTTACTAAGGTTTAGATGATCCTAGGCATTAGCTTTAACTAATATAGCTATCTTAACTATTTAGAGGGTATAGAGTTATAGAACTAAGTATTCCTTATCGAGCAAGTAACTCTTAGTAAATAGCGGCCGTTTATATCTAATCTAAGTCTTATAAACCTAGGTACTATATATAAACGCTAGACTATATACGAGAAGAATAGGGTAAGGCTACTATTATGTTAGTGCTACTATTAATAGAGCCTTAGATATAAGACACACTATAGCCGTTAGTGTAGCTAGTATAGTTAGCGAGCGATCGTTAATAATAATTATTATAATAATTATTAGATGAGCTAATTAATATAAGGCCTTAATTTCTATCGAGTGATCGCTACAACACCTTATAATTATCATAAGTGTATTATGATAATCTGAGGGCAGGGTTACACCCTCAGCGAACCTTAAGATGTTCAGGGTTGGCAGGGTCGCACCTACAGAATCAGATAAGATGCGCAGATCTTCTATATACGGTTAGTCTAGCGGGCTCTTAGCAGTAAATGAGCGATCATAATTGATCACGATTATCACGAGCGTGAGCGAGCGAGAGGGTAATTTCTGCCGAGCGATCGAGACGAGACCAATTATTAGCTCATTATCACTCGCTGACCACACTGAGTATAGCATGCTCCTGTACTGTCTTGACTCTGCGCAGAAATACTGTCTTTACAACACCGTCATCAAGGTGACTTCGTGCAGCTTTAGCTTGTGTTTGGGCACGAGTCCAGACATAGACAGACCATCCAGCGTTTAAAACACCATACAACGCAGGCAGAGCATTGCCAACGTAGCCAGACAGCAGATTACTGGCGAACCAGACGGCTCGATTGGCACCTCCAATAGCCATGTATGTTCCAATGGAGATGAGGAATGCTCCAGCGCCCATTGCGATTTCAACTCCCGCACGGTCAAAGATCTCGGTACCCAAGTCGCGATGGTTGATGTCTAGTTTCACCCTATGGTCACCGGACGATTTTTCCAGCATTTTTCTCTCTTTCCGGAGCAGTTTGATGTTACTGCAGCTGCGCTTAGCATCCCAGAAGGCGACAAAGGACATGACGAGTGCGACCGTGGCTCCAATAGCCATGAGAGCAACGGCGTATGCGGGAACCGGCACTTGATTGAAGACATTGGCGGCAAAGTCGCCTGAGTTGGCCAGATCCAGAAAGCCGATAGCAAGTGGAGGGATATTTCGAATGCGCGATTGAGCACAAGGGTGAAAAACGCCAGTCTTGTCGCGGATGAAAGTCGTGCAGGTGGCGGGACGATTATGTCGCCGCGAGAGACGGTCGACTGAAATAGACTCTTTCCCCGTTTCGAGGTCAATTCTAGTATCACCGGAACAAGGCATGCCAGTATCTTGCTCAATTCTGCATTGTATCATTGCAGAATCGCTTGGAAACCATATTGCAGGACAAACTGCTGTGTCGATACGATATGAATAGATGAAGAAACAAGCGATGCTTCGTCAGCTACCTTGGCTTTCATCCCTTTGCTTCGTCCTCGGCAGGTCGGCATCGTATTATAAGGCAAGTTTGCAACTTCCTGAGTGACTTCCAAGATCTGATTCCGGCATTCCGGAACAACCAAGATAATGACATCCAACAACGGCCCACAAATCTGGTGGGGGATTGCGCGTCCGAGGATCAATCAAGATAAGGACATCCGCGTTTTGGCACATCGACACTGTGTCTTGCATCTCCACCTTAAATACAAAGGGTCTCCAGGTTGCTTGTCATCAATAGAGGATAGACAAACAAGCGATGGGGAAGTTGCTGCAGCTGAGCTTTTCATGTTGTGGCTTCTTGGTTGGACTGTGCTTTCTGCCAAGACCGTGTGGCCGAGGATACCACCCTGCTCGTATTATCGTTCGAAGGATATATCTGTCAGAGAAGTGACTCGAAAGACACAAGACTGTCTGTGTCCATGGAGGCTGATATCATCATATGCACCGTACTTTGGCAAGTCGACATTGAGCAGAGCTGTTATTGATAAGGATCTTAGTGAATTCGCCGATCACACGAGCCGAGTCTCCACTGCTGCCATGAACCTCGAAAAGTGTAGAATCGTCAATGTTTAGTGTACGAACGGGAACATCGTGGTGCTCGTATCGGCATTCTTTGTCCTCTGCGTGCCACACGGATACCTCAAAGTCAAGAAGGTCAAGAAAGTTTGAAGTAGTTTGTGCATCATATTTCATTTCGTCTATGAGGTGTATCATAGTGCCGGGATATCTATCATATTTTTTTCGCTTCCAAAATGTTCCAATTCATATATACAGACCCTTACGACTTGATCAACAAGCTGGAGCCGGTCATCTCCTCGGGCTGGGGCAGACCCATGACAGCGAGGACGGTGGGAGCGACGTCACCAAGGACACCGTCGGTCTTCTTCAAGCTGTAGCCCTCGGGAGCGTTTGCCATGACAAAGGGAACCTTGTTCAGGGTGTGCGATGTCTTGGGGGTGTTTTTCTCGTTCAACATCTCCTCGGCGTTGCCGTGGTCGGCGGTGATGAAGAGGGTGTAGCCGCTCTCCTTGCACTGCTCGTAAACCTTGCCAATAGCCTTGTCGGTCTCGGTGCAGGCAATGACGGCAGCGTCGTAGACACCGGTGTGGCCGACCATGTCCGGGGGAGCGAAGTTGTTCATGAGGAACTCAAACTTGCCCTCCTTGATGCGCTCACAGAGCTTGTCGGCAACAGCCATGGCACTCATCTTGGGTTCCTTGTCGTAGGTAGGGACGCGAGGGGAAGGGACCATGTCTCTATGCTCGTTGTCGAACTGGACCTCGACACCTCCGTTGAAGAAGAAGGTAACGTGGGCGTACTTCTCGGTCTCGGCGACGTGGCACTGGTGGACCTTCTGCTTGGCAAGCCACTCGGCGAGGACGTTGTCCATGGTCTGGGGAGCAAAGGCGAGAGGGAAGGTGTAGTCGGTCTTGTAGCGGGTCATGGTGGTGACGTGCATGTTGGAGGGGTAGGGGAAGTCGGGTCTGGGGCTGCGGTCCTGGTCGCCGATGAGCTGGGTGATCTCGCGGACACGGTCGCTGCGGTAGTTGAAGAAGAAGAGGGTGTCGTCGTCTGTTGCATTGAGTCAGTCATGGCGGGAAGGGGGAGGATAAACGGAAAACATACCCTGGACTCTGCCGTCCTTGCCATTGACGATAATGGGCTTCAAGAACTCGTCAGTCTCACCAGCCTCGTAGCGCTCTTTGATGGTCTTGACGGGGTCGGAAGACTCCTCGCCCTCGCCCTTGAAGATGCCGACCATGGCCTGCTCAACACGCTCCCAGCGCTTGTCGCGGTCCATGGCGAAGTAACGTCCAACAACGGTGGCGATCTTGCCGAGACCGATCTTCTGAGTGTAGTCGATGACAGTCTGCATGTGACCGGCACCGGACTTGGGGTCGGTATCACGACCGTCACCGAAGAAGTGGATGTAGACCTCGGGAACGCCGACCTCCTTGGCGACGTCGAGGAGTCTGAGAAGGTGGTTGATGTGAGAGTGGACACCGCCGTCCGAGACCAGACCGAGCAGGTGCAGACGGCCGTTGCCCTCCTTTGCGCGGGTGAAGCTCTTGACGATGTTGTCGACCTTGTTGAGCTCGCCCTTCTTGATGGTCTGGTCGATGCGGACAACGTCCTGCCAGACGACTCTGCCGGCGCCAATGTTCAAGTGACCGACCTCACTGTTTCCCATGAGGCCCTCGGGAAGACCGACAGCGAGCGACGAGGCCTCGAGCTCCGTGTAGCCTTGGGTAATCTTGCTGCCCTGCTTGGCGAACTCGTCCATCCAGGGAGTGTCGGCGTTCAGGATGGCGTTACCCTTGTCGGGCGACTTCTCGCCAGCGACACCCCATCCGTCAATGCAGATGAGGACTGCCTTTTGTGCGACCTGTGCCATGTTGTATGTCTGTGGGTGTGATGTCAGAGAGGATTGAGCAGTACTGAATGGGCGGTACAGAGGAGGAGGAGCCGAGTTTGAGAGTAAAAAGAAGAGGAGTCGCGCTTACTGGAGAGGCTTATGAATTATGAAGAGTATACAGGTGGAGTGATGGTCAACAAGCAAAGGTGATGTCTCGTGGAGGGGTGAAGCCGGTGAGCGACGACGGCGCTCTTTTCCGGCGTTCAACCATCGGACAAGCTTGGACCTTTCTGAACTCACCGACGCGACTTTTCGGCCCGCTCTGCCTTTTTTGTTGATCACGCCGATAAGCTGATAAGAATCTGCCCACCAACACATGAATGCCAAGGGTGCCATCATCGCCATCAACACCATTCTCAATGCCATCGTGCATCTTGATGAGTGCATTTGTACGTCGTCGCTGCGACGTGACAAGAGGCCGGAGACAAAACTCCGAAATAAGAATTTCATGAGGAAGATCTGATTCTGATTTCCATACACGACATACGCCAGCGTACATCAACATCTTGCCGCCATGGTAAACCTCCAAGTTGTCATCAGCGCGCAATAGGCAATGCGCCCATCTCCGCCGGCGGCGTCGGCCAAACACGAGTGTCGCAATATCCAAAGTACTCACAAGCAGCAGTCTGCGGAGCCGGACAACTATCTTCATCAGCTTTTGCACTTTGTGTCGAAAACGGGGAACTTACTGCACAGCTTCTCCCGTCATGATATATGCCCAAAGCTTCTCGAACACTCGGCCACTGACCGAATCATCCAACCGTGTATCCAGCAGCCATTGTCGCATACGGACATAATCCTCCTTGGTCCTCCCCCTGATCGCTTCCTTCGTAGCAGCGAATTGCGCACAACATTGCGAAGCAATTGTATCCGGCAACTTCTCATCTGGAAACAACGCTCCCCAAGCATCACCAATTGCGTCCTCGGTCTCTCGCAGATGATCGCCATCACCCCAGACCACCGCATCATGATGTTTCGGCCGGAGTTCAGCAGGGCATGAAGGCGACCAACTGAATCTCAGTGAGACGTATTGCGCTTTTTCCAACGCCGATACTCGAAGATCTTGGATCATGTCGACGATGTCACGTTCTTGGTGCCAGGCTGTTCGGTGGCCGTGTGTGAAGATTGCGTAGGGAGGTAGGTTATCGTAGTTGTGAATGATATAACTGAGGTACACCATTGCTTCTCTGCCTTTATTTGCTGGGATGGCAAGATGGAGTGGTGAACTAGCGTCTGTGACTATGAAAGGAAAGACATCATATCTGCGGTGGGAGTCAGCTTGTCGTCTCGGAGGTATGAGCAGCTTGAAGCCCTACTCATCGGTCATGTTTTGCATCCATTCCAGACTGTCTGCCAGCACAGCTCCTGCAATGATGGCCGGACGTAATAGAGCCGGTGCTTGCGACTCTTCACCCATGTTCACGTTTACATCGATATTGATGTTGATCTCCGTTTGCTCGAGGGAGATGGCTCCATAATCCGTATCTGTCTGGCCAATAGACAAAGAGCCCTGTTGAATACCACCAGCAAAGGTGTCTTCCCTCCAAGCCTCAATAAGCGCCCCCAGGAAAAGCAGACACAGTAACGTCGCAGCACATAGTCTGACTTTTGGGTTCGAGGAGGCGAATTCTTGGACTGATCTCATATCGACTGGTCAAATGAGCAAAGACAAAGACAATGATGGAATAAAAGATGATTATTGCGACATATCGAGGGTAGAATACAAAAGGGCAGGTGTATCTCATCAACTCAACAACCAGCTTGCGAAACACAACCACGCAAGCAACTCCAAGCCTCAACTGCCCAGAAATATCAGGAGCTTGAATTCTCATCCGTGCTAAGCTCCATCACTGTTCACTCGCGGCACGACTGTATCAGAGTCTCCCAGAGGCGCTGAGCTTACGTTGACATTATAGAACTAGAGTACACGCATACCAGGTTTACTGTAGCCAAGACATCTGCCGCGTGGTGTCGTTTGATAAACGTATAACGGCGTAACTGCCGAAGGGAAAGTCGTCGAGGACATGGAAGAATCGATTCCCAGTATGTGGGGAAGGGCACGAACTATCAGAGTAGTGCTATCAGATGATACTTGGAAGTTGGAACCAGACGACGCGACACTGTAGCCGAACAAGTCCACGAGAACCATTGGTTGAAATAGCAACAGTTGGAAGTGCAAAGCGCTCGCTAAGAGAGTAACAAGAGGCGAAGAACGTGAACATGGAAAAAGATTGCTAGAAAGGAACACAGATTATGCCAAAGAGGAAGCATCACTATGCAACCTCACCTTCTCATACCCCAACCACCTCGTCTCCCTCCAATTCTTGAATTGCCTGAACCCTTCGTATCCAATAACAAACAGCATGAGTCCACAGATAGCAAACATGGCCAACTGCACAGCACTATACTCACTAACCTTATACCCGTTCAAGATCCCATTGGCGCCAATCTCCCATCCTAGATCCAGGTAATCGCTAACGCTCAAAACATTGCCATCTGCATCAAGAGCAACAACTCTTAGAAACCTCTCTTCTGCATCTTTCAGTTCAATCTCGGTTTCGAAGCCTTGTTTTGAAGTGGTGGTGACGTCTTCCCATGCGTCGTCGGGACATGCTGATTCCTCCGCTTGTTGCAGCTTCCAATCCTTGACTTCTGTGGCTCCGTTCCAACTGACATAGATTTCTTTTCCTCCCTCGCCGAATGCGACGGAAGGTGGCCAGGTGGGTTCGCCTTTCCAAGGTGCTTTGAGCGCGCGATAGGATTGTACATCTCCTTTGCCCCAGCTACTCATTGTAGAAAAGCGGTTATCGCAGAGAACCTGTCCGTCGGCGGTAAACTCGGTCCAGACACCGACGTAGCCGAAGCCTAGTAGAACTCTCGGGTCCGCGCCGTCCTCTGAAGGAATTATTTGCATGCTTCCTTGACTCGAAGCGACGAATTGGGCTGGGTGGAAGTATTCTTGAACAAGGTTTGCTGTGTATGCGTTTGGATCGTGTGATTCCAGGTCGGCATAGGTTGGGTATGTGATTTCGATGAGTACGCCCCTGGAAGGCCTGTTGCCAGTCCACTCGTGATCTGCTCCATTGTCGAAAGCCGAGACCAGCATCTTAGTAACTCCGTCGACATCTTTCGTCGGATGGATGGCAATTTCATGGGCGAGGAGTACAGGAAATTCCGTCAGATTGTGGAAGCGGGCAAAGTGTTGATAAGCGATATCAGTAGCCTTGCTCTTGCCATCCGAGATGTCTTCGAAAGCGTTGCGCTTGCCTCCAAGTATCCAGATAATTTCTCCCGATCGTCCGTCGATGTAAGTGATGGTGTGAGTGTAGCGTGCCGAAACCAAATAATTGCCCAACTCGTCCTTTTGTATGCTGTTCATATGATACCAATCCCAAGGCCGATTCGATGCTCTTCCCTCATCGTTGATGTCGCGGAATGTCTCGTCCAGACTGTGATGTTCAGAGGCGCGCCATTGGAAGATCAATTCGTTGGTCTCGAGGTCGATTTCCTGAAACAGGCAGTCCCAGACCCAGATCACGTCTGCGTCGTCGACGAAACCGGGGAAAGTGACGGGATGGATCTCGTAGATTGTCATCATGCCGGTGCCCTCGGGGGTGATGGTCAACTCATGCAAATCTGCATGCAATCCGTTCAGAGCGGATATCTTTGCCACCTCCTCGTATCTTGAGTTATACTGTGCCCTGCGTCAGCTGATTGAGCCTGTTATACCGGTTGCCTGAAACTGACCATGTAGTAGTCGCCCTCTCCATGGCCACCAACACCATCATTACCAACCCAAAAAGTAAGCACTTGCTCCCCCTGATATTCTTGCACCTTCAAATTATATCCCTGCCCCTCCACATAATGCTCCCAAACCATGTCGCCTGCATTATCCATTATAGTGACGGCCGGATGCGGTACTTGATATCCTCGTGGCGAAAGAAAGATGTAATTGCCGTCATGACATTGTGGCGAGTCGTTGGGCCGCCGTAATATTGGTGACATCAAGTCGGAGGATTTGAAGGTTTTGTATGGGTACGAGCCGAAGTTGTGTTCAAAGGCTTTGATGTCTGATCTGTCGAAGTCGGGGCCGACATCTTCTGCTTTTGTGGTTGTCGGATGCAGTAATCCGAGGAGTGGTAGTAATAACAAGGAGCCAAGCATGGTTGTTGAGAAGGTAGATACAGGTCCTTGGCGTATGATTGACTGACACCTTACAACTTTACAAGGCTCAAATCCGTGAGAGTATTAGACGAGAAGATAGATGTAAAAAAGCCAGATAAAGCAGGGATCGAACGACAAACGGAAGTGTAGAGAATTGAGTAAGAAAGAAGCTGCACCAGTCACCGAGCATGAATAAGAAATCGCAATGTCCAACAGTACGTGTCCGGTTGGGATGATTGCGTGTCAAGAAATCAAAGCCTCACCTATAAGGGAACCTAAGTTCACCTACCTGTCATCCGCAGTCGGCCGACAAAACATCTGAGACGTGCAAGGATATCGTGGAGCCCTGACAGAGAATCATCTTCATCATTGCTCTGCGGACACCTACCGGAGTGATCGATCCGGATCGTCGCGGACATGGAAACCCACAACCAAGCTTCTTCTCTTCTCTGGGCGGTCATGGCAAAGTCGCCAAAAGTGAAGCGTGTAAGGCGTACAGAAGCATCGTCGAAAGTCCACGAAAGCAACGCAACAGGGCATGACGAAACCGACTCAGCCATCCCATCAAATCTCTTCATCGTTTGTCGCAGAAATGTAAACAACACAACAACGTCTACGACATGTCGCCGCGAAGACTTGCCAAGGGGGAGAGTCGGCACATTTTAGAGTCGTCATCCTTGTGGTGCATCTTCCGGTTGACATGAGCCGGGAAAGGAGGATTTTCATCGCGCCAAGGCCAAAGTTACGCGTACATCTTCGTCGTTCTTTGAGGATTGTGGGGAAGCTGTATAGGGCTTGTTGAGCATCGTGAGATAAGGCCATGCGTCACTTGAATTATGTTTCGGTTCTTCTTGCTTCTGTGTTTGAAGCAGTTGAGATGTGTTTCGAAGCCTCGGTCTTCTTGGATCGCCACGACTCATGAGGGAATGACAGATCATGGAAGCCGTGTCATGTTTTTGTCACAATAGCGACCGAATGCATAAGCTCCTTATAGATTTCTATCACTAGGACATATTCTACAATATACTGGCTCCTTATCGCACTAAGATAATTGACGCGAACCTGTAGCGCTACACAATCACGATCCATAGCAGTAAGGACTTTGTGTTCATCATGATACTGGGTTTGAAGTTTAAGCCCGGGTGATCCAGACAACAACAATTTCGAGCTCGATCTTGACAGAGCCTTAGGATATAGCATGATGTCAGGAACATGGAACACTCGTCACACATCTTTCAAAAATCCCCAGGCGAACGATGCAAATAAAGCTCACCGCTGCATCTGCGCGGTGCACCACAAAGGTTGGAAGAAGTCCCTTCAAACCTCTTCTTATTGGCCAGTTCGTTTACACGGGCTCTGACGGCTTTCCACAACTCAACACTTAGGGCAAGCATTCTTAGTCCACGCGTAGTCCTGACTCAAGTGAAACATAAAGCGGTATCGGTAATGATCTCTGCACCGGAAGAGTGAACCGACAGGCCCTATATTCATGCAGCACGATGATTCCAGTTGAGCGATTGGCCGGTTCGTTTGGAAAGTTTTTCGATAGGTCCGCCTTTTTGTTTGATGAAATGCTGCGGAATTGGCCGCGACAGCAGTAAATGACGAGGACTCTGGCTTGGCATGGATGCTATCGGTATAGCACAGCGGTTGATGAATGAGGGATTGACAGATGCCATGAACTCCATGCAGGATGCCAAGGTGAAGGATGTGTGAAAGAAAGTCTTGTTCGCATGTCAAGCTCGGCGAGAAGCAAGTCGTGGCGAAGATGTGGTGTTAGTAAGACCTGAATACGATATAGATCCATGAGATCCGAGGGTTTGAGGGTAAGCGATAAGATACCACCGAGTCGTTCGACAACTGATGGTATCGCGTGGTCGAGAATCGATTCTTGTGCTTGTTCTTTCCCCACGCTTGGCCTTCTTGATCACTCTCCACCTTGCAAATCACACCTCTCCACCACCGAAGCACTCCCATTTGCATGAACGAACGCGAGTCGAGAGACACGAGGCGATTTCCTATCTCAGCGCATGGCTGATGCGCCAACCGACGGGCTTCGGTATCAAAGGTTAAATCACCTATACTATGACTTTGTTCCGAAGAGAAACGGGCCGGCGCCGGCGCATACGTATGCTTTGCTGCGCGAAACAGTGCACACAGCAATGATCGCAGGTTTCTAGTTGTAGCGAGTAGTAACAGTAGGCGAAAAACATGATGGCTGGTTAGTCGGCCGATCACCTCGGCCGCTCTTGCAGGAAATCGATTTCCCGACACTGGAAGCCGTGTCAAAGTGACAAACCATAATCGCAGGGAGCTTTCTCTTTTCGATCCTGCAGCCCCCAAATATACAAAACGCCTTTTCCTTCCCTCTTTGACCCCCCCCCCCCCCCGAACACGATGTCCCGTAATCGGTTCTGGAGAAGTCTACTGATGCATGATAAGAAGGAAGCTCCCAGATTATGACAGAGCCCAAACGCGATGATAGACATAATGTCGATGCCAACAGCAACAATAATACCAACAACACCTCCCCAAGCGACAGATCTGGACGTGTGACAGCAGCTCGTCGACATGGAAACCTCGAGACCATTCGCAAACAACCAGGATGGAAGGAGTTTCCAGAGTGCATACCGCTGGCGATGCGGACGACCAAGAGCGGCAAGGTGACTGAGTTTGGCAACACCAAGCTACGCATCATCGAGCGCGTCGCCGTGCATACCAACTTTGTCTCTGCTCTCACCTATCTCAAGAGCTTGACAGAAGATGGAACCAGGCTGCTGAGTCTCAAAGACTTGGAGCAATGTGCAGCGCACTTCGACAGGTCCAAGAAGGTGGCTTCTAGCCAGCGAGGCTCAAGCTCAGCACCGGCGAGCACATCAGTCAGTCATGCAGACGACGAAGAGCCCAGCTACCACTCGTTGGCTCAACCTCTGGATACCTGGAACCATTTCACGCTCGATCAGTCACCGATGCCCTCCAATGCTGGTCCATCATTGCAACCACTCAAGCGACCAAGCCCAGAGTCCTTCCAAAGCATGTCAGTGTCGCCGGTGGACTGTCATCCAAAGCGACCACGCATGGACACTTTCTTCGACGGCCATAGCGCCGACTTCCTTTTCGACATCAATAGCCAGAACTTGAGCCACACAAACAGTCTCAGTGTTCCAGGATACCAACACCAGGACGACCGCTCGATGCGCGTCC
This sequence comes from Aureobasidium pullulans EXF-150, assembly GCF_000721785.1. NCBI lineage: Eukaryota > Fungi > Ascomycota > Dothideomycetes > Dothideales > Saccotheciaceae > Aureobasidium > Aureobasidium pullulans. The sequence continues at coordinate 44,759 of NW_021941071.1, read as the reverse complement.
CAACACCAAACCTGCTTTCGCAGTCGCCGTCGCAGAACCCAGCTCGCGCCCTACTGAGCATCCATCCTCACGCAGGAAGCATCTTCTCAAACCTCAACTCCGCCTTTGACGATCTGCTTGCTCGAGTAGAAGACCAGCAACAACTCGTCAAGTCCGCGCTTGATCAACTACGCATGGCCACCAATGGCCTTGAGGTCGCTGCAACAACAAGTACACCAAACAATACCAGCGATCGTGATCTGGAGACGGCTCAGAGAAAAGAAGCACGTGCTCGTCAAGACTTGCAGCAGGCAAGATCAGCAAGAGATGTTATCGATATCCAGTATGGCCACATTGGTACCTCCCTGTCGCGTGCTCTGGTGGGCACTGTGCGAGCCGAGTACACACGGGCTGAAGCAGCGATGAACCGTGCTCAAGCAGATGTCGAGGCTGTGCGGCAGAGGCTTCAAAATGCGAACAACCGAGAGCAGGGGTTGAGGCGAGCGAAAGAGGTTGCAGAGGTTGGAATTGACCAGCTGCAGCGGCAGACGCGCTTTTGGTTGAAGAGACTGGCAGAGGCAGGGGTGAAGCTGACAGATCAGTTGGGCACTTTGCAAGGAAGCGAGGCCGGTCAGGCGACGTCGCAGATGTGAGGGTTGAATACTCTAATAAATGAGAAATGAAGACGACACTGGGACTTGGTGGTAAGAAGGACCTGTAAGAATTGTTTGGAAGTTGTAATCATATTCGATAATGATTCAGACGCATCAAGAAAAGCCCTCACCAAACAGCACGCCCACAAATCGATCACCTTGTCAACAACTGAACATCCCTCCTCACCTCATCAGCGTCGTCAAAGACAAGCCACATCTTCTCATCTAATCCTTTGAAAGCTGTCTCGAAACGCTTGTTCGAATTTCTGTCAGGGTCCAGCGCTCCTTGGATGTCATTCTCATCTGCCACGCGTCGGATATAGATGGCCTTGATCCAGCCAGCATGACGTCTTGCAATCTCGCCGTAGGACTCTGGATCTTTCTGAGTGCTATCTCCGATGCAGAAGAACTGGCGATCAGGGAACCATGTGTGCATCTTCTCAAGCCTGTCCACCTTGTATGTCTTGACGTCGACTGACAGACTGCTGATGAGACCACCCAGATTTTGCCAGGAAGCATCGCGCAGGATCATGGTTCCATCCGGGAAGTGCTCCTTGCGGAAGCTGCGCAAAAATGGATACAGGTTGTAGGGAGAGCCAGAAAGGTAGAAGAAGATGGGATCAGCTAGGAGCTTGACCAAGTCGGTGTAAAGTTCGGGCATTCCTGCAACAGGTGTCGGCGTATCGATGAATGTGGACTTGAGTACAGCGACGGGCGAAAGTGTTCCAGTGATCTTGATCGTGTCGTCAATGTCCGAGATGACTCCCCAACCAGTAGGCTCAGCCAGAACAGTGCGACCAGGAACAGCCCAACAAGGCGGCGAGTCTATGTCAGCCGTGGTGGTGAGCTGTGTACCAGCTGGCGCATCGAAATGCAAGCGGAGCAGATCAGACGAAATGCCTGATGAAGTCGAGGGTCCCAGTGTCTGTGTTTCGACGTCGCCGATGTTGACGCGGATGGTGTGACGAGGAAGGATCGGATTGAGAAAAGGCTCCAACCGCTTCTTGATGGGCGTAATGTCGAGCTTGTCCTTGAGTTCGCCCAAACCCTCTTCTTCACTCGCTGACCCTCTGGCGAGACCAACCAGGCGAGCAATGTCGGCAATAACGTGCGATGCATCGCGGCAGGTCTCGCGCGAGAAGTAGGCGGCGACGTACTCTACTTCCCATCGTGGTGGAGGGAACGGCTCATCGGGAGAGGCTTCGAGGACAGGGTCGGCCTTGTGCTTGTTGACCTTCTTGTCTTGCCCACTGCAGGTAGTCAGTGAGTGTCACAACTTGGCCGAGACAGATCACATACGGTTGAACGCGGTAAGCAGTATTGTCCAGAATCCAGACACTGTGCTGTGTGGGATCTACAGGTCTGGGCTTGGTCCATGGAAAAGTCAGGAGAAGACGGCCGGACAGATCAGGCATAGATTCGAGAAGCTCCTTGGGGATGTCGGGTGAGAAGGGCGCGTCTTTGCGAAGCTGGAAGCTATCGACGACGGTGACGAGAGCGTCCTGAGCAGTTTGCAGCGCAGGGCGCAGGTATGTTTCCAGAGAGCTCATGATGGGGTTATGTAACAAGCTGTTGTTAGGAGTCATAGGAGGGGAAGGGAATCAGAAGACGGGCAGATGAGGAACATGCAGTCGCATGTCGCAGTGTTTGAAGAAAAGGGAAAGAGCAGGCAGCGACAAGCCAAGATTATGAGCATCGCTCATGAGGCAGGAGAGGCATGATGCGGCAACATGTGGCCTCGGCGACCTACATTGAGTGGATCATGTCAATACTGTACGTGGAATAGCTTCAGCTCTGATGCTAAAGCTAGACCGGCTGCAGGCTACATTTTGACACTCGGGATGCAGCGAATGTCGCTCCGTAACAGTTGTGCAGGAGCGGCCAAGAGCTTGGCTTTATGCATTCTGCAGCAGCCCGTGACAGACATGGTCAGAGGTGCCTTCCAGGGCGCATGACAAAGAATCAGCTAAATTCGCAGGCGTCAACGATCAGAGGAGCATCGAAGCAGCGAGTGACAAGGCAGAAGTCAGCGTCGTGGAGAGAACTTGGAAAGGGCGGCAAAAGACCCCGCACGCTCGGCCGAGCCAAGCAAAGCGGGATGCGCCAGTGCGCATCGAGGAATAAGCGTTTCCACCCTTCCGTGTCAATCTTCTTAGAATCTGTCCAACTTTCGAACAACACTTGTCCAGCTTATCGCATCTCGCCCTTCTCTATAATTTTAGTCTTGATCAAATTATCCAGAGAGATCGCGAATTGAGCACCGCTTTCTGTGGCAAGGAGCTCATTATCAAAAGCATTCTGCCTTTTGATAGCTAGTATGCGATCGAAATGGAAGGAAAATGCTAGGTTTAGATCGGAGGACTGCTGAACTGCTTGAACTTCCTTACGCAGGTCCCCACAGTGTGATGCTCTCAATATTGCAAGTGACCGTATCAACACCGACCGTCGATATGACACCAGTAATACTGACGTTAGTCGCACCATTGTAGTTCCAGGGGTTGTCGGTACAGAACCTTGTGTCGTCACCAGTCGCGATCTATCAACATCTGTCAATCGTCTGATTTTCTGCGACAACGGGAACCAGACTTACCAATATCACATCTTCGAAGATGACCGGGCCAAAGTCCCAAGCCCCATACAACTCTGCTGCGAATGGTGCGTCGTTCATCACCTTATCAGCGATAGGGAATGAATTTGTCGCGCTCGCTTCACCGCAATTCTTTTCAATCACGCTGACCCATTCACTACTATCCGTGTTGCGCGTATTGTTGAAGAACAAAACATCACCCTCCGCAGCGCCAAAACCTCCACCCCAAGGTAAACCTAAATCCCCCGATCAGCCCCTTCCTCACCTCTTTTGCTTTAACGCAGTAACACTTACTGGGGTTTGAACAACACCAACCACTACCAAACCACCAACCTCCAGACCTGCCATCAAGAACATTTTGGTATACCCCTGAGTTATCGGTGCTTTGAAGACCGGGCCAGAGATAATTTGTCGCTGCTTCGTGGATTGCAGGGACGATCATGTTGCCTGATTGAGAAATGAATTCTTGTCCATCTGGAGTTGTGAAAGCGACGAAATGCCAATCTTGAGCAAGGGTGGTTGTAGCTGCAGCGAGTAGCAGGAGAGGTAGTTGTGAAAGCTTCATGGTGTATTTAATCGGTCAATGTGTAGCGATGATAATGATCAAAACAGACGGCGGCAACTTCAAAAGAGCAGAGAAGAAAAGACAGAGAAGAGAAGTTACCGGCTTGTATATACTTGCGGGTTTGGCCAGACCCGTCGTGCCCTATAGACAAAGTTCTCGTGTATAACGTCGTGTATAACGATGTTTCTCCTGTACGAACATATATAGCCGTTTGTTCTGCCGCATTACTGCAAACAAAACTTACAAAATTCAGCGGTGCATTTGATCATAGTCACTGGACATTTGATCTGTATCAGGAATGATTGAGATCAGCAGCAGTTGCGGCGACGTCAATTATGGCCAGCTAGGCGTGCTGATCCATCAAGTCATTGGAGTCGTGAGGTACACTCCGTCCAGAGGGCACCTGCGATCACCACTCGAGCAAAACAATTGATCTTGTGCGACCAGTCAAGATTGATGTCGAAATAAGGTAGAGGATAAGGTATAGACGGCGATGAGATTGCCGCAAGTGGGAGTAAGCGAGGACCACGACTTTTGGCAACCGGGAAGAAAAAACTACAACTTTACCACATCTCTCCTTTCTCATACGACGATTCAGACATAATCATCAGATTGCAAGATGCTTTGACATAATCATCAGATTGCAAGATGCTTTTTGCTCAGATCTGTCGCTGGTCTCTGAGAGCACTCAATCTTCCGGGCTCTCTCCTGATCAACCCAACAATTATGGAAGCATCACGACTTTTGATAGATATTGCGGTGCCCTTCTCGGTGCGTGAGAACCAGGTTTGAGTCCAATATTCTAGTGAGCTGGTACAATGGTCAGGGTGGTTGATCGAAATGCAAGTTGCAAGATGTTTTTGTGATTAGCGACCCTTCCGACGCTCGCAACTTTTGGCCATCGAGCTTGTAGATTCGCCTCGGCAAAAAATGTTATGTACATCGATCAGATGTGCGTCAGACTTGCTCCTCGGTTGTTTCTGGCTCGTCCGTCATGTCCCGAACGCCCGTGTACTGGCTAATGATACACTACCATTCCTTGATGACTCGTATCAACCGATCTTGGTCATTCGCCGTTCAGACACGACCTCTCCCACGGCTTCATCATCGCTGTTGTTAAATTGGCTACTCTTTGTTTTTCCGTCAAGCTAGAACAGCGTCAGCATGACTTTCAGTTCTCAAGAGATGATTCAATGAACTTACCCTCTTCACCCCAAACGCGACTGCAACGTAAGCGAAGCAAACAACAACCATGGTGATCGCTCCCTTCTTCCAGTAGGGTACATCGGTTGCAGGGTAGATCACGATACCCCAAAAAGTGTACAGCAATAAGCCACTCATACTCATGGTATACAATACGACAGATCGCACAGCATCGTCTCCGAGTCTTTGCAGTATCGAATTGGCCCAGCCGTACATGACGGGGTTGACGATGAAAGACGTGGCACTGAGGTAGTGTGCAGTAAAGACCCCTGCGTCGGTGAGATGAGGTTGCAAGAGAAGGATGGCAGTGATAAGTTGCATTGCAGCAGCGAATACGACCATCGGGATACGCTGCCCAGTTTTATCGATGAAGATACCAGCACAGATTTGCGAGACAATTGCAACTGCTTGAATGCCAAGAGGGTATGTCGTAATAGCTGTTTGAGTAAATCTAGCTCTGTTGTGCTTGAGCCAGAGCAGGAACATGCCTTGAAAGGCAAAAGCTTCGAGCATTCCGCCAACAACAGACAAGCCGGCCAGTATGTAGATGTAGGGCGATTTGAGCACCTTTGGCAGCAGAGTCCTCCAGTGGATATCGTGGCTGTCGAGCTTCTTGACCGGCAGTCTTTCCACGGCAAGTTGGACTTCCTCCCTGCTGAGATAGGACGCCTTTGTGGTCTCCGGCAAATCGGGGAAGAAGAAGAATCCAAAGACGCCGACAGGAATACCCATCAAACCATTGATAAGAAACACCCACTGCCAACCTTTGAGACCGCTATTGCCATGCAGAGACTGATTCATAGCAGTCATCATAATACCTGCAAAAAGACTGCCTAGCTGACCAACAGCTGTAAAGATGGCAGCTCTCTTGGAGAGTTCAGAAGGCTTATACCACGAACCAAACACGTACATGCTGCCGGCATAGATGCTGGCCTCCAAGAAACCCTGGAAGAACCGAGCAGCGCAAAGCCCTTCGTAAGTCTTGCATGCCGCCAGACACATTGTGACCCCAGACCACAAGACCAGATTCAATGGCAGGTAGATGCGCGGCGCAATTTTCTGGATGAGCAACGCGTGAGGGATATGACCCACGACCGAGCCGGCTGAGAACATGGACAGAAGAATACTGTATTCATTGGCGACGAGACCCAAGTCCTCGCGTAGTCCGGAAACGTATGCGTTGGGGAAGGCTTGACAGTCGAGATAGTTGAAGAAGTAGCACGCACAGCAGTAGGTCTGGAAATTGTCAGAGAGAAATCAATCATGAGGTGGTGTGGTTGACTGTTGTACCATCACAAAACAATCTGTCAACAGGTCAGAGGTATTTGATGAGTAGTGCTTGGAGACAACGAACCAAGTTTCATCACGAGCTTTCGCTCCATGCCATTCTTCTCGGAGGAGGGATCTTTCCCTACGTCGAATTGTCAGATGTATCATACTAACAGTCGCAATCTTCTTAAGCTTGCATTGCTTCATGCAAAACGCCCATCAGAATGCAAGATGTTCTCTGAGTCGAGTGCCATATCCAGTGAGAGTGAGAGATTATCGCATTCTCTCTCAACAATCGCATTATGATGAGAATCTTCGTGCCCTCAAGTGATGGGATTGAGGCCCTAGCATGGTAAAGGAATGCCGGTCTCATGTAGATGATCTTGGAAGGGAAGCAGCATAGGAAAAACAAGACGTGATGAGAAAGAAAGACATCCTGTAGACTAGGAATAACACGACTTACGGTTCAAGAAATTCATGTTGCAGTCAAATAATAACGATGATTAGGTGTAGTCAGATGAAGGTTATCAGATCAGATGGAGAGATTGATAACGGGACTTGATCCGAGTTTTGTCTCTTATGAGGCTGAACTTTTGACTTCTCGACTACATCTCATCTAGTGGCTGAGTCGCTGGGCATCTTACAGAGATCTTTCGACCCCCTGTAGAGAAACTCGAGGTTGGGTGTGAAAAAGCGACAACCAGTCTTGGCTGTTGCTCAAGAGAGTTTTGTGGCGCTTGGATGGTGTAAAACAGCCGACGAATGATCAACGCGGAAGGATGAGTTACTTTATAATTGCACGTCGGAGACGAACACCACGAGATGGAATGTTGTTGTGTCTCTTGAGGGCAGATAACAAGCGCTGCGTCAGATCTGATAATCCAGGTTTCGATGCTATCTCGAGAGATCTCCGAAGCCCCATCAAATGTACCCAAGAACGCCGTGTACTTGGCGCTCGGGCAAGAACGGACGAGTCCGAGAACATCTCACTCATTATGGAAAGCTGGCTATCATTCTTCAGGAACGACGACTTTCCGATCTCGGTAAGTGCTGGGCCTGGAGAAAGACCATTAGGTCCTCCTGGTATAGTCATATCATCCGTGACGAATAGTGGTAAACTCCAAGACGAGGAAAGCAAGATATCCAATCAGCATTACCATACCAGCAACACGACTCCATCGAGCGCCAAACCATACAGTAAGTGCCATGAAAAGTGTCGAGCCCACGAGTACGCCAAGTTCAGCGATGTTGATTGTGTCATTGTCGACAGTGCCTGCGGTGCCGACCCACAACACGCCCATGCATAGACTGAGCAGGAAGATGTTGCTTCCAACAGCATTCGCGACCAGGATACCGGTTCGATTGCGACTACCACTGACCACAGCGACGAACTTCTCAGGTAAGGTAGTCGCGATGGAGAGGAAGACGACCCCAAACAGTACGTCTGAGAGACCAGTTTGATCAGCTATGGTTGATGCGGCGCTGGATAGGACAAAACTGCTCAAGACTATCGCTAAGAAGCCGAAGACCAGGGATGCCACATGGTACGATGTGCTATGCTTATGCTGCCGAACGATAGAGAGTTCCTGTTGTGCTTCCAGGAGAGGAGTTGTCGAGTTGACTTGCGCTCGAGAGATCGAAGTAACCTCTTCCTCGTCATCTTCACTGTCAATACTTTCACCCTCGCTTTCGCTGTCGCTGTCTGATTCCGGCGCAGTCAAGCGGCCCTTCACAATCAGATACGCGACTGAGGCGACATAAACAACAAACACAACAATCAAGATGACACCAATGGTTCTTGTTTGATCAAGAGAATCCCATTGAACCAGTCCAGTAAAGAGCAACGTAAGAAGAAACAGTATCAAAGTATAAGTCTTGGCACTGGCATCGAAAGTGATCAGCTCCTCCTGATTGCGGAAGATGAGACCCAGCGAAAAGGCGCCCAGGATGTTCGAGATGCCAGAGCCGACAATATTTCCAATGGCAAGTGAAGGGCGATTTTGCAACATGCAAGAAATCGCCACGGCCAGCTCCTCCCATTCTGCGCCGGCGGTCAATAGGCCAATGACAGCCTCGGGTATGCCAGTCCGGTCAGCGACGACAGCAGTATGGTCAACGAACTTGTCGGCTCCAAATTCGAGCACGAACAAAGCGCAGATGAAGCTTGCGACATTGTATGATATTATCCCCGCATCGGCCATGTGAGAGGTACTCGAGTACAGAGGTATTGCTGTGGGGTGATTGAGAGAAGTGACCATGGGTCCGCAGCGTGGACAGAAAGTCTTTCCCGGCTGGCCAAAAGTCGCGGTTGCCCCTTCCTGAACGTCTCCCGAAACTCCACCTTTCTCTCCCATTGACAACCGACAACATAGCGATACTGACACATCAGCAATCGGTGCGAAGTAGACATCGAGGTAGTCCTAGCTATCCGCAGTAGTCAAACTGGCAGCGCAAGTGGCGACGATAGAGCGCTTTTCCCCTCTGGTTTACCTGCCACCTGGTTCTCCTACTCCTAAAACAATATCCACACCTGGTACGAACACCACTTTGATTGTGATGATAGCATATCTTTCATTGGTATTTCTTCCTTGACCACACCAGAGCGTTCGGAATGAGTCGTCCTTCGATTTCTTTGTAAAGGACAAGCTGGAGCAAGACAATTTCACTTCCAAGATTGCTCAAGTAACATTGATATTGGAAGGATGCAAAACAATGTTCGGAGCCGCCGAGATGAATTGTACGACCGTTAAGGTACCGAGGACTGCATATGTGGGGTGACCGTTTGGCAACTACCCTTCTTCGACCATCTGTTGTTTCTTACAAATTCCCATGGGATCTTGACGTCTAATCAGTCTCGAATCATTGAAGTCTTCAGACTTCCACATGATATGTCCTACAAGTTTGGTATCCTGGGGCTCAGCGGCTCAATACATTGATTCGCTGATGTTCATTCAATCCTCCTTTTGGTCTCGACTCCGTAACGGTAGCTGAAAAACGGTCATCTTCTTAGAGGTTTACCACGATACATGTCTCAACGACTAGACATATCCTGTATACCAATCAAGCCACGAGTATGCATCGACAAGCTGAATATGCCTGCTTCGTTAGGCCCCCTGCGTATAGGCGTCACTAGGAGTAGTCACATCGGAGATAAATTGAGGTCTGCGCCCGAATATCTGCACCTTCCATTCACTTTTCGAGGTCGATATCATTCTCTCTCATCAAGACTATATTTTCATCAGGATCGGAAAGATGGGGGCCGCTCTTTCTTCGCCTCAGCTGGGTAATGGGTTAGTGTCTGTTGATAGCAGCTCTAGCACGCCTGTTGTGCCCTTTGTCACAGCCTTTTCAGTGGCTTCCACCGACACCAACTCCTTCGGATTCTCAGCCACCATGACAGATGCCGGTTACAGTGCTCATATCCGGTACACAGATTCTGCACACGCTGTATCGACTTTGGATTGCTCCATTGCGGCTTACTCGACTGATCATAATACTGGTGGATTCGCTGAAACCACGACTTATGGCAGTGTCTTATGCCCAGTCGCCAACATCGAGATTGGCACTGGTACTATGTTCGTCACAATCGATGTTGATCCTCTCGCCTATACAGGTTGGGAACCGGGAACATATGCGATTTACGTCGGACCATCTACGGCCACGACTACTGGTGATATCACGGTCAGCACGGCCGTCGTCCCCGGTCAGATAACCTATCTGGCCACTGAGACTTCGACTGTGTACCGCACCACGAAGACTGTCGCAGCTACGACTACACTTACTGGTGCTTATGCCGCGAGTCGTTGCACCAGTGTTTCAGAATCGACCCCAACGACTTTGCTGAAGACAACGGTAAAATCTTCGTCAACAAGGATATCAAGCTTGAAGTCATCCACGAGCGCATCTAGCTCAAGCAAAGTTCTGTCAGGAAGCTCCTCGACACAGAAAGCTACTACGAGCTCTGTCAAGTTGACAGTGTCATTGAAGTCCAGCTCGACCTCTAAAGCTTCCATGTCTTCACAAACTTCCAACTCCAAATCGAAATCTAGCAGCTCCAAAAGTTTATCGAGGTCTACCACATTTTCAACGTCCAGAATCACATCTTCACCGCCATCTTGCAACACTGGAGCTATCGTGAGGTCACTATCAAGCTATCCTCCGCTTGCAAGTCATCTCTGCCAAGAAGTTATTAGCAGAAAGCGTGCATTCCCTGCTTCAATCTCTGTGTTTCCGGATTCTCAGTTGTCGAGTGCTTGCTCTTGTTATATGAAGCCCACTGCAATCGCGGCTTCAAGTACAAAGAAGAGTTCTTTGTCCAAGAGACAAGACATGAGCGTTGATCAGGCGTCGATTCCTACCAGCACTCCAAGCACTACGCATACTTCACTAGCACAAACCTCCACAGAAGTCGCGGATGATAGCGGATTCACTACTTCTGAGGGACCTACGGTAGAGACTCCGAGTACCACTCCGCTGGCTTTGGAGATCTCGACCTCCAGCACGGTCTCTTCTTCGTCTCCATCCACAGAGAGCTCAACTTCTGATACAGTTATTTCTTCATCTTCTCCTACGACAACACTTTCATTCCAAGCAGATGTGACTTCTGTCTCAGGTTATGGTCCGCCCACTGCTTACTCTATCTCCACTACCACGCTGTATAAATCTACACAAATTGTATATTCGTAAGTCTACTTATCAAGACCGTCCTGACAACATAGACTAACTTGGACACAGGACTGCTCAGCCAAAAGTTTCGTCTGCAACCACCATTACCATCAGCAGTGCTACTTTGACTGTCAGTGGAAGCTCGGTCGTAACCGTAGACAAACGTACCCAACCCACAACCTGCGTTGGCAACTCCGATACCGTCACTCTCTCGGCAAGATCACTCAGCTGCGACAATCTGAAATTACACACCACATTCCTCTGGGTGATGATGGGAGCACCCTTCGACTTCTGCGCCTACTATTTGACCGCTAATCGCAACACCTCTCCGCTTTCCGAGATGAGCGCCAGCACTCTGAAAGATACTTGCAACTGTTTGATACAACACAAGACTTATCCATTACCTGTATTCAAGGATCAGGCTTCGTTTTCGCCAAAGAGCAGTCGGGTGTGTAAGCAAGATGTTGGCAAACGAATCAGTGCGCTTTTCCAAGAGTCGGATGTGTTTTGCAAGTTCTATACTAGTACTGCGAGATCAGTTTCGCCGTTCATTGGGGTTTCTCCTGCTGAAATATTTGCGGGATGCAAGTGTTTGGCTTAGAGCATATATTGTTGGGCGCTGCTACTTGAATACTTCCATAAGCGAAGAGTCATCTTCCATCTCCAGTATCGTGTCAAAAAACTTGACTCTGAAACCGCGAGTAAAGCAAAACCGCGTATCACAGTCCGAAGTGCAGGATGGCTATACCACAACTCTCGAATCCTCATACCTTATCCAACTCCAAAGATCCGTTCGCAGACGAGATGAGCTCAAGCTCTCCCGGTGCAATTGAACCATTTTGAATGGCTGCCGCATGACTTCTTGCGATGTAGCCGTAGGCAGGATAGTAAGTATCCAACCAAGGCAGTATCTAGCAACTTTAGCTGCTGCTCAGACGTAGCTGACTCAGAAACATTGACTTACAGTGGTGATGCCAGGTTCGAAGGTCCAGTTCTTCATGAGGTCGCAGACGATGTAGAAGAGCGATACAATGTTGACGCCGGCTTGACGCATCCGATCGTTGCTTATATCTCTTATCAACTCGGTAGTTGTGCCTTGGAAAAGAATGTCAGTTCGAACCTGCAGGTGCTAGGTCGATCACTTACCGCTAGCCTCGACATTGGCCCAGACGCTATAACCTTCTTCCCGAAGAGCCAGAGCCAGGAAAGTGGTGCCTAAATATGAATCAGTCAAGCTAGAGGGGGACAAGTGGTAGATAAAAGATACATACAAACGTCAGTGACTATTCCTCCAACTATAATCTGAGTTCTGTTGGTCGCACGCACGGCATCTCTGAAATGCTCGTTGTCCCAAGCGCTGACTTGACCATTACGTTGGATCAAAGGCGCATCAGGATACATCTCCAGAATCTCCTTTGGCAAAGGTCCATTAGGTCCGTTCTGAGCAGAAGTGGTCAAGATGACAGGTATATCGAAGATCTGTCCGATTGCAGCGTGAGCCAGCAAGTTGCGCTGGTAAAGAGTCGGATCGAAGTCTCTTGCAAGACCGTACAAGCCAACTTGAAGATCGAGGATGAGGAGAACAGCTTTGTCGATTTCGAGACGCTCCCATGGCACCTTGTCGGCGAAGATGGGAGTGAACAATGTTGCGAGCGCAAGAGAAAACAACTTCATGTTGGGCAAAATCTTTTTGTGCGAGGTCTATCTTTCAAGCCTTCTTCACTGGGGATCTTATACCTCCTTCTTTTTGCCAGAATACATGAGGGGTAAATTGGGGACCCTTGAGCAAAGACACAAAAGGTGTCACAATCAAAGGTTGCCACGTTCCGGGGGTCGAACCATCTTGGTGGACTTTTCGCAACCGGTGCCACGGTCTGACATGCATGAATGCCTCCTCTCCTTTTGGAGGTGGAAGTATGGTTCGGCAGGGGGGACCTTGATCATGGGCATCAATATTGGCAATATTGAGGCACTGAGAAAAAAGCAGAGCGTATCATGACTTCTTTGGTGGTGAAGAAAAAGCGGTGCGCTATATGTGTTCCAAGCCACCGCCGAATTGCAGTCCGGAGGACACACCATTTTGTCAGACTTTCTAGTTGTATGTATAATTGATCTTGACTCGACAGACGTCGCGAACGTTGAGCGTTTGGCGAAAACCCGAGTATAGAAGCGAAGAAACCAATTTGGTGAAGTTCGGATAGATGCCATGAGGTATAGACGAACGACACGAAGAGAGATCAGACGAGAATACAGGGGCTGACAGACGTTTACAGATGGAAGCCCTGCACACAAGGCCGTCAGCAAGAATCTGCGTGCAACTTGCATGAACGAAGCAAGCCTAAATCTGCCACAAGAGCGTCTACTCGGGTACATGCGCTCTTTGCTTGGCATGGTGACCAGGGTTTGCGGCTACCTCATTCTGGACAAACGATACTTTACTTTACTATGAGAGAAGCGGTTCTGCCGAAAGATGCAGGTAAGCCTCAGTGGGTTGTAGAAAGCGAGCTTGTATTGTGGTGACTCGATTGGAGATCTTATCCTGAACCTTGATATGATTGCAACAAATCGTTCTCAAAAGGACAATGCAATCAGATCATTGGACCAAATACGAAAAGCTTAGTACTTGACAACCTCCTCGTGCGTCTCAGTGCCATTCTTCTCCATGGCGATAGCAGCGCCCTTGGGATCCTCAAGAGCATGGGGTACCAACTGGTCACCGAACAACTCATCCATCTGCTCCAGAGTCTTGCCCTTGGTTTCTGCGAGCGCTTGGTTAGTACCATCTCAGGTCTAGAGGCAGATTCAAACTTACCAGGGTAGAAGAAGATGTAGCAAAGCATGGCAATGATGTTGAACACAAAGAAGACGTAGAAGTAGCGGAAGCCAATCGAGTCGAGTGCCTGAGGAGTGAATTGTGCGAAGATGAGGTTGAGTGTCCAGTTGGTGAATGTGGTAGTGGCATTTCCGAAGGCTCTAACCTCAACAGGGAAGATCTCGGCAGGGTAGACCCACGAGATGATACCCAACGGAGTGTAGAAGAGAGAGAAGACAAAGTTCATGGCTACCATAGCACGAAGCATGTTGCCGTTACTAGGATTCAGGTGCTGAGACATAGCGGCGTTACAAACAAGAGCGGCTCCGAGACCTGCAGCGGAGATAATAAGAGGCTTGACACGACCGAAACGCTCGAGTGCCCATAGACCAATGGTACAATAGACAATGGACAATGATCCACTGATACCGATAATCATTAGCGAGGTGGAGTTGTCGATACCAAGGATCTTGTAAATCTCAGGTCCGTAGTAGTTGATGACATTGATGCCACTGAGAGGTCCAAAGGCTTGGACACCACATCCGAGAAGGAGACGCTTGCGCCAGCTGGCCTTGGTGAAGATTGTGCTGACAGAGGTCGAGTTGTTGATGCGATCCGCTTCGATTACATCCCTGATCTCACGGAATTCGAGCTCGATACGCTGATCAGTCTCTGCAGTTCCGTCGTGGTGGAGCTTTTGCAGAACAGCTCTGGCCTCTTCCCATCTGTCTTTCTCGCACAGCCAGCGAGGACTCTCTTGCAGGAACCAGATACCAGAAACCAGAATGACGGCGGGAATGCACTGGAAAGCAAGAGGGAAACGCCCTGTTCTCGGCGTTAGTATTTTGCGAGGAAGCGCCTTTGTTTGAGTCTTGCTTACATGAAAAGGGTCCCTTGACGTGCTGGCATCCATATCCAATCCACTGAGCAGCGAAGAAACCCCAAGACAAGAACCATTGGAGAGCACCAGAGAGGGCGCCTCTGTACTTGGACTCGGAAATCTCAGCAGCATACATGGGGATAGTAGAGGTAAGCATGCCAACAGCAGCTCCGGCGACAAATCTGCAACGTGATGTCAGAACAGTGTTGTCTGGACTAGCCTCAAAGTATCTCACCTTCCAACCATAAGCATGGCCATGTTGACAGCTGCGGCTTGGAGAACACAACCGATCAAGGAGACAATGGAGCCTGCAGCAATGGTCCTCTTTCTGCCCAGACGGTCGGCGATGACCATGTTGATAATCGTGCCAAGAACAGCACCGCCTTGGAATGTGGACACAATGCCACCAGTGACCGTGCTGTTTGGGTCGTTGAAGTATTCGATGAACTGGGGGAAGGAAATGACTCCTCCGATGATACCGGAATCATAACCAAAAAGGAAACCTCCGATGGCGAGGAAGGCACTCGACAAGATGACAGTTGCTTTGCCCATGATGACTGATCGATGAGTCGGTCGCGAAGATGCTGTTTTTTCTGAGTCCTGGGGAAGGATCTACAGGTCCTTATATACACATGCATGGTCTAGTCCACCCTTCTCCACACCCCAGCCCGGGGTATGTGCCATGGGGAACAACGGCAGATCGTGGCGAGTACAGTGAGAGGTTCCGAGTGCAAACTTACTGGCGTTGATCATGAGACGTTCAACGACTCGCTCTACAACAAGGGATGAGAAGTTAATTCTGTTTGATTCGGCCGAGATTGAAAGCGCAAGGTAGGGTTCTGTCTTGTATTCATACTGCGAAGTGAGGGGAGCCCTAAAAGCACCTCCAGAAGAGGACATGGCGTCGGTGCATCTCTTGCGAGGTTCGTTAGTCGCGAACGGTTCGCTGCATCTCGCGCGAAATCATGCCCGTAGTCGGCATATCTTCGAACCGGGGTTGCCGACCGTGCCTTCTTGTGCACTTTCCTTAACATGCGGCCATGGCGTGCGGAGAGCAGGAAGAAAGGTCCTTCTGGTTCGCTCTTTCCCTTGCTGTCGCTTCACGGCAGATCCCCCGCATTTCGGCAATCATTCTCGGCCACCAACCGCGGCCATGAAAGTCGCGAGCTGCGGCATCCACGGTTTTCACGAAACCATCGGTCTCGACGTTGACCAAATTCGCGTCTTTTGGACTCTTGAGAGCGATGAGTATGCTGTACAGACCGCATATCGGGTCGTAGTTTCGACCTCCAAGCGTGATCTCGCAGACGACGGCTCGATCAATCCCAACGCTACCTGCGATTCCGGCAAGGTCGCGAGCGACGAGCAAAGGAACATCTTGTGTAAGCCGGACGATGGCTTTCGGTCCACATGCAGTTATTATTGGAGAGTGACTGTATGGGATGAGCATGACGTCGCGACTCAATCCGATGTGCAGACCTTCTTTACTGCATATCCTCGGTCGCAGCTACTGCCGCCCTATTCCATGAATCAAAAGTATATGCCACATTCGAGTCTGATCTTTCGCACGTGGTTCGAAGACATTGAGAATAAGTGGAAAGCTGTATGGATCGGAGACGGTGGTGATAAGCCATTGTATCTTCGCAAAGGCTTCAACCTGGCTCGTAAGCCCTGCAAAGCCATCGCACTTGCGTCTGGCCTCGGACATTTTGATCTTCATGTCAACGGGCAGCCTGCTTCTGACCATGTCATCGATCCTGGGTGTAAGTGATGTCGCATCACAAAACAGAATTTTATGCTAAACCTTACAGGGTCCAACTACCATCGCACTGTGCAGTACGTCGGGTATGACCTGACAGCACACATTGACGCTGGAGACAACGTCCTCGCGGCACACTTGGGCAACGGCTTCTACGCTGGTAGTGGTACTGAGGAAGATCGCTTCTTCTGGCCAATGTACGAAGACAATACCTACGTTCGTTACGGAAACGAGCTATGCTTCTTCGCTGAGCTTCACCTGTTCTACGAAGACGGCACACACGACATCATGCATACCGATCCCTCTTGGAAGGTACGAAAGAGCGCGACAACTCTCGCAAATATTTATGCATCCGAGACACACGATATGCGGCTATACCCTTCTGGCTGGACATCTCCTAGTTTCAACGAAGCCGAGTGGGTATCCGCGAAGCCTCTTACAGGACCTCGTGGACTTCTTCGCTATCAAAGTCAACCGCCTGTCGTTTTGCACGACAAGCTCGAACCCGTTTCCACGACTACTCCACGTCCTGGTGTCGTCTGCTTCGACCTTGGACAGAACGCCTCCATCATGCTTCATCTCGCTGTAGAAGGCCCAGCCGGATCTGAGATCATAGTACGATATTCAGAAACAGCGAACGAGGATGGCACGGTGTTGATGCCTGATCCATTGTTCAAGGACTTTGAAACAAAAGTCTACTGCAAGATCTACTTGGCCGGGACCGGGGCTCCAGAGAATTGGCGACCCGACTTCTCATTCACTGCTGCTCGTTACATCCAGATCGAAGGTGTATCGACGGAGGAAGGACTGGGACTGCCTGTGGTCAGATCAATCCACGGCAGGCACATCTCGTCTGCTTCTACCCGTGTTGGCTCCATGAAGACAGACAAAGAAGACGTCAATGCACTTATCAAGGCCTCGCATTGGTCGCTGTCGTCAAACATCTTCAGCTACCACACGGACTGTCCCCAGATCGAGAAGTTTGGTTGGCTCGAAGTGACTCACTTGCTAGCTCCTGCGTCGCAATATGTCTTCGGTATGGAAGCTCTGTACACCAAGATCATATACGACATGATCGATGCTCAAGAGCCGAGTGGTCTTGTTCCGACGATGGCGCCGGAGATTAGGTATATGTGTGGACCTCTGCACGACACTATCAGCTGGGGTGGGGCACTTTGTCTCTTGCCTGAGCTGCTAGTTAAGTACTATGGTTCAACTTGGGTGATACCTCAAGTCTACCCTGCCGCTGTTCGCTACATGGACTATATGAAATCAAAAGAGCGCCTCGGAGGTTTAATCGAGCACGGTCTCGGTGATTGGGGACGCGATATCGCATGGGGCAACCTTCAAGCCAACATCGAAACAGCATACTACTACAAATGCCTCCAAAACACCGAGATGATGGCACGCCACCTCGGCCGCACTGAGGAAGCAGAAAAATATAAGACCTGGGCCGCTCGTGTCTACGATGTCTACAACAAAGAACTCCTCATCACCGACGACGAATCTCTCCCATACACCTACTACACCTCCCGCGACAACATTGGTCAGCGCGACTGTCAAGCTGTAGCTCAAGCTTACGCATTGCAGTTCAACATGGTCCCTGCAGAGCACATCCCCTCAGTCCAACAAGCTTTCCTCGCCTCCGTCTCAGACAACCGCATTCGCTCCGGCGAACTCGGTCTCAAATGCATCTTCGAAACCCTCATTGACCTCCAACGCCCCGATATCGTGCTCGCAATGGCGAGACAAGAAGAACACCCCAGTTACATGCGTTTCCTTCGCAAGGGTGAGACCACATTCCTCGAGTTTTGGCAAGACGAATGTAGATCGAAAAGCCATGATTTGTTCTGCACTATTCATGAGTGGTTTTATGCTGGGGTGTTGGGGATCAGACCTGTGGGAGACGCGTATAGAACATTTGTGGTCAGACCGCCTCATGATTCTGAGTTTAAGGATGTGGAGGGATTTGTGGACTGTCCTTATGGTCGCATTGCGGTGAAGTTCAGTCAGACTGCTGAAAAAGTGGTGCTGAATCTCACTGTGCCTGTTGGGACTGAGGCCTCGATTGCCATTCCAGAGAACTTCGGGTCTTCGGTCAAGGTGCTCCGAAGTGATCAGGAGGTGATGGCAGACCAGTTGGGGCAGACTCTGAAGTTAAAGAACGGTGGCTACTCTATAGAGTTTCGCTGAAAGTTGATCTGTATATACTTCGCTCTTGTGAGCCTCGAACATCACTTTGAATATCCTACCCCTCAATGAACCTTGTGGCGCATCATGTTACTCGTATCTCCAAGCGTCTCAGACGGGGGCTAGAGCGCTTGCTTTACATCTAGGCCCTGCATGAACAGAGGGCAAGAACCCAATCCGACTCACAGCAGCGCTTCTCCGATGAGATGGGTTTCGATTTCAGCAGTGAGACATCCGTCAGCATGGTAAATCCACAAATACAACAACTCTATTTGGACATTACATCTTTGAACTACCCAAGCCCCCAGATAATAGAGAAGCTGCATCTCCTCGCTCTTCTGAACATCACTCAATCATTCCGGCACAGGGCAGAGGTCATAGTTGCCATTGCTGTTATTCCCCCACCAACTCGGGAAGGGCTTCGAACTTCCAGCAGCGCCAAACACGGCAAATGACAAGATGAACAGCGCCAACAAACTAGCACCATCCATAGCACCAGTCAGCAAGTAAGAGTAGTCCTTGAAAATACGAGGGCGGTAGTTGCGAAGGTAGAATTGCGTGAAGAAGCCAGCGATAAGTTGACTGAAGATGACGCAAGTCTGGGACTGGTTGTAAGGGATATAACCAGCATAGGCGATGAATTGAGGCATGTTGATGTCGTAGGTGGAGAATTTGCGGATCTTGGGGACGAACTGTGATTCAGGTCAGTAGACGGAATGGACACAGGTCAACAATGTAGCATACCTGAACGAAGATGCGGTGGACAACTACTAAACCGGCGCCGACGGCAACACCGATGGGAACAGCCGAGTAAGTGGTACCGGTCTTGTACAAGTACTTGGCGAGAGCCCATGAGCTGGCGTTGGTGTTGTATGACTGAATAGTAGCTCCACTCCACGAAGCATTACCATTGCCGTTAGTGAGAAGCTCGGCGTTGCCACTGACGATAGAAATCATAACAGCGTAGTTGAGGAAGCCACCCAAGATTGTGCCATAGATCTGGGTGACGAACATGACGCGGGGAGGGATCTTAAGGTACTCGCCCATCTTCAGGTCATTGCAAAGGTTAACGGTATTGGTGATGACGTTGTGGGACCAGGCGGCAAAGTACATATTACCAACGGGGCGGCCAGGAAGCGCCAAACCAGCGATCATCTTGGATAGGTTATTGGTGGCGATACCATTGCCGAAGCGAGAGTAGATCAAGGCACTCTGAGAACACACTGGGTCAGACAAACAATACTCTAGTGCCGAGGTGGGAAACTTACGAATGGAGCAACGATGATTCCGGAGATCAAAGCAACGACGTAAGCCCAGACCGGCATAGTGATGTTCTCTTTGATCACGACGATCAAGCCGAGAACGAAGCTGAAGACAAGCACGGCCATATACCACCACCAAGGGACTTCCTTGTAGTTCTTTGCCATGTGTTGGTGGTGACGGTCGTCGTATCTCCCTTCTCTGGCGCTCTTGTATGTTTTCTTGATGTCGCCGCCCCAGAACAAGATGGTATGGGCAATGAGAGCACCGATCTAACATGACGATCAGTCAAGCACTGAATGAGTCCTTGGGTTATAACTTACAGCAGCATTGGCCATGAACATGGCATAAGCAAAGGTTCCGGTCAGGCGAGGTATGCCATACTTCTGCAGGGCCTCTTCGTCCAGAACTCCGCCTACAAAGACCTTAGAGATTGGATACTTCTTTCCGTCTTGGGATCTAAGCTGCGTGGACATGAAAGGCTGCGACTTGGACTCCCATGTGTCTGTGTAGTAGATGATCAACATGACGATCATGCAGACAAACACGCCAATCGCAACATGACCTTGCAGGATGAGGGGAAGAGAAGTATTGAAAGAAGTGATCTGTAGATTATAGGGTCAGCTTGTAATTTTTCAGAGAATAACGGTGCCTTACGTATTGCCAGTCAAACGACACAGTGAAAAGACCCAAGCCCTCATTGTTGGTAGCTCCACCAAAGAGATTTGTCAAGACAGCAGCCTTCTCTCCTGTAGCCTTCATCGAAGCTAAGCAAGGGATCGATACAGAATTTAGCCATGGAAAGATGTATGCAGGGAAGAACTCGTAGAAGAACATGCCCACGAAGGTGTACCAGAAGAATCGCAGTGGCTTTGAGTTCTTCACTTCCTGCCAGTGCAAACCTTGGAGCGTCTTGACTGTAGGAAGTGTGCTCCAGTATACGGCTTCGACATGCCACACAGCAATGGGTCGCAGCAAGCCACATAGGCCGTAGCCAAAGAGGCCGATTGAGATCATGGTCAGAATTACAGTTGCCGGGCTGATAGGAAGATCATAGAAGAGTTCCTGGGCAGCAAATACCAGAGAGACAGCAGCCGCATTGGAAGCCGAGGTTGCAGTAATTGAGCAGATGGCATGTTCTTTGAGCCCCCAGGGTCCGGGGTTGATAAACACCAAAAAAGAGATCCAGAAGGGCGGCTTGTTGTCTCCGTTATTTGCTCTCCATCTAGTAAGATGACGGTCACCACGGGGAAGAAATTTGGCCCAAGCATTGCCGACAAAGTAAGCAATGAGCACGATGAAGGTGCCTTGAATAGTGATCGAAGTGGGTTTGAACTGGATAAGGAGATAAGCGTCTGATCTGGTCATATTCCATCATCATCACTTGACTGACCGTATAAATCTGGTTCATGACAGCTTGGAATGCAGAGAGACACGAAGCCAGGAAGATACCACGAAAGGTCACGGATGCGTCACCATCATCGCGGAGTGGCAGCAGGTGGGCGGCCGCATCGGCACCAGTAATGATAATGTGGTCTGGGTTGTCAGTCTTCTCGAAATCATCACTAGCATTGTCCGGGGTAGTAACAGCGGTGATCTCGGTGTCCAATGCAGCTTTCTTCTCCGCTCCTGTAGTGTATGCGGGGATGGTTGCGTAGTCGGAGACGAGGTCGCCAGTGGTTATCGATTCGGCATTCCCAGTAAAAGGCTCGACAGGAGTGAGGCCATTTGGAACCTCCATGGCGTGAGACATGATGACTGATTGAGAATGTCAAAAAAATAGTGCTCAGGAAGAGGGCAAACGATGTGGCAGAACCTCGTGCTTATAAGTTCATCTCATCATATTCCATCTCGTGTCTTGACTGTGGATGCTCCCGCCATCAAGCCTCAGGATAACGTAGAGCATGGTGTGACAAAACAAGCGAAGTATTGTCCCTTACGATAGGGGTACTGAAGGGTAGGATCCGAGCAGGGCAAAACCGGCAAACCATGATCGACATTCTAGAGTTTACAGTGGAGACAGAAGACATTTTGGCGATGCTTGTAGGTACGATATGGCGCAATTTAACGTCGGGTGTTTAAGCGCTCGGAAAGCACGGTCGATATGGACGCCCAAAATGATTTTGTGCTAACCGAATATGGCAGGTAGGATAAAGTAGGACTGTCAACATCTGGTTGGCGAATAACGACATATAGGTGCAGAATTGTCACATCGTGGTCTGTGCTTGGCATTCAGTGCTTGTTGTGTCTTGTAATTTTTGGTTGCCTGGAAATTCGACAAGTTTAGCAGGGGGATCTGGATGACTTGGCTGCTTTGGCGAAACATCATTTGATATGCGATAAAACTCGACATGATCACAGGTGAGGCGGGGCCAGACCAGCACGAAATGATCGAGATTGGTCGATGTTGAATGTAACCCTCCTCGTTCCAGTGCGGCTGGGTGCTGATGGCACTTCATGGATCTTTCCAATCAAAATTCTTTGTTCGACGGTACACCTTCCATGCTTTCTGGCCCGTTGTCGACCTATCTCTGCGCCGCATCATCAGATTAAGGCAGATTTAGTTGTGTGACATGAAATCTCGAGCAAAAACATGTCCAGAGTCCAGAAGAACAGGCTGCAGTTGAACCTTTCCAGACATCATATCCGGCTCCCAGAGATCGTTCCAGCGCTCCAGTCCATGGGTGTTCTTTGCCTTTGCTATTGGAAATCAGTCTTCTTATCTCTCCGCTGCACTTCCATACGCTCTTGCTTGCGTTTCCCCCAAATCGTTCCAGATGCCGACGAATTCAATCTCCTTTTCTCAGGCAGTGTATACGTTGATCCGGTAGGCAGCAATTTTGGCACGAAGCTTTCCATCACCGAGAAATACGACGCGCATTATGAAGGATCTTCCAAAATCGTCCCCGTCCCCAAGACGTATGCTGATGATTGTGAGTGAAGCTTTCGCCGCGGGCTGGGATCGAGCTAATCTGCTTGTCAGAAAGTCACCACCACGTCCGAGATCAGGTTGCCCACAAGTCTGACCAAGTTCGGGAGGACAGTGTCCAGGAGCACAATCTGCAGGATATGTGTGGTCACCGTGATTGTCCATTTCAGCATGTTTTTCATCGTTGATCTTTAGTCCCTGACAACCGACTTCACCAGCCCAGTATTTCTGAGGATGAAGGTTTCATCTTCCAGTCGATGGTCCGAGTGGTGTCGATTTTCCAGCTTGTGAATTTACCTTGACGGCTTCTTCCTGGAGGCAAACTTGAACCTCCTCTGTCGCATACCCAATGTTTCAGTGGTACACCTCCGCTTCGTCTGCAGCGTTGTTCACATCAGAATCATAGATTCCCTCGGACTATTCTTCCCTCAAACTACCTGTCAGACGAATGATCTGCGTTCTCGTCAGACTCATCGATGTCAACGTCGGGTGCTCTTTGAAAGAGCATAGGCAGCAGGGATTTCAAGCAAACAACTTCGGCGGGGCAGGTGCGTCCCCGCAGTGGGCGTATTTACCAGCCTCGAAGGACCTTTCCTACTTGGGTCGTCAAGTATAAACACCGCTAAGTACCTTTGACTATGGTTATGCTAAGGGCTGCGGAATCTGACTCTAGCGCTCGAGTAGGTGTTCCACGCTGATGGGAATCGTTTTTCTCGCACTCTCGAGGGCAAGACTGATCATCTTTGCAATCAGCACGACAACCTCCTAAAGGCCAGATACACGACATCGCATTCTCATGTAGTAGTAAGTGAGATCTACGATGACAGAAAACGCACTACTTCACTATGATGCGGTTGACTACAGCTTCAAAAGATATGCGATGTTTCTGTCAGGGTCAGATGTCTGGCGAAAAGACTTGGTCGCAAATTCGGTCACACACCCGAAGTACTAGTCAGCCATATTCGTCGCGTCGCCGGTATCGATCACATCTCGACTCTGTCTTCCGCGCCGCACAAAGCACAATATAGCGATACGCACGTAAATTGGAAATTGCCCACGAGACAGGAGCCACTGACTCCTATCGGCGCCTCTTCGCTTGATAGCGCAGCCGCAAAACCAATTGCGCGAAATCCAGAACGTTTCCGAACAACTTTTCTCCAGGATCTTTCTTGACATCTCTCGTTTTCAGAATCGATTTTCAAAAGGCCATCAAGGTTGGAGATGGTCATCAGAAACAAAGTCCGTCATTTTCGCGTTGATGTGCAAGAGGTGATCAGGGACTTGACGTCCGCCGCGGCTATACTCACCGTCTTCATTTCCTGTCCTTCCTTTTCGGGACGGTGGCTTGCTGTATGCAGGAACGCCATGGTTCTTGTCAACGGCGCATGCCAATCTCAGGCACCCCACATGCTTGTCCTCTTTAAGCATCTGTATATTGTGGTATACGATTTTATTGGTCGGGCGCGAACATCGTTTGGGTTTTCGTAGGATTCGGAGAGTTGGGACTTGTTGTCTCGGGAGATTGGTGCCGTGGAGGAAGCAGAAGTGAGGTGGAGGATAAATTGGAGGTGAGGCCCATGCCATTGGTCTTGCATTTTCTACCATACTTTGCGATTTTCTATTCCACTTCTGTCATTGAACACTCAATCAAGTCGAAATGAGATACAACATCGCTATTGCCACTCTGGCCACTGTGGTCGCCGCATCCGAGCACCCCCTCCTTGCTGCCCGCCAAACCGACAACACGGAAGAATACATCCAAGAAGTCTGTTTCCCAAACACCACCTCGCCAGTCCCCCCCTGTCAGGCAATCCTCAACATCGAATCCGCCTGCCTTCCCAACGGCACTTCCACCCTCGCCTACGAAGCCCATCAACAATGCATGTGCAACGGCGGTTACTTCCCCAACTGGCGCGGCTGCCTCAACTGTCAATACGTCCACGGAACCCGCAGTGAAGCCGTCGCCGAAGCTTTCGACAACATCTTGTCCTCCGCATCACAGCAATTCTGCACTGGCACCCCTACCGCAGTGTTCGCGGACTATTTCTCCGCATTGAGTGATAGCTCGCCGCAGACTGCCACCGGTGCTGCTACGACCACGAGCGATCAGTTCCCTAGCCAGAGTGCTGTGAGCTTGTACTATACAGCCAGCGGTAACCAGGGACCTGGCGCCATCACTGGAAGCGCTGCTCAAGCTACAGCTACCGCCTCTGCTGCTTCTGCATCCAGTGGCAGTCTGGCTGCTAGTGCTGCGACCACTTCCGCTGCTAGAACTTCTGGTGCATCCAGCAGTGCTAGATCGAGTTCGGGCTCGATGACTTCGGCGAGATCGAGTGGAAGTTCTAGCGGTTCGGCTGCCTCTGCTGCTTCGACTTCGACTGGGCAAACGGGCGGTGCCAATGCTGTTGCTGTTAGTGAGGGATTGCTCGCTGTTGTCGCCGGAGCTATGATGTTGCTGTAAAATCTTCTAGAGGTAATGGTGATGGAATCATGTAAACGTAATAATGTCTAGCTCGAGTAATGGCAGAGATTGAGGGAGGGAATTCCAATGATCATCTAGTGTTCCGCTTCGAAGGTGCGAGGTATGATAATGCGATAAAGACTGCACTCGCCGACATTGCGGCTCCAGTAAAGATGACCAAGGCTTTGTATCTGGTGTATCCGTAATCATGGTTGTTGGTGTCCGAGATCAGCAGCGCACTACTGATGGGTCCAGCAAGCACATTACCAATACCTTGAGCGAAGGAAAACAGACAGAACATGGTCATCGAATCGCTTTGTTCAGTCGCAACAGCTGTACCCATGCGCACTCTCATGGCGAGATAAGCGTAGGCGAAAAAGCCATAGATTATAGCGAAGACGACCAGTGCAGCGAGCGACTTTGCCAATCCCCAAAGAGTCAACGCGACAATCGTCGACACCAGCATTGTGGAAAGAAGAAGAGCATTGAGCGGGAAGCGACCGTCGGAAAGGTAGCCATAGGTGAACTGGCCAAGGACCGAGGACACATTCATGAGTGCAATCAGTGTGGCTCCCATTCTCGAGCTTAGCCCCACAGTAGCGGCATAAGATGGCAAATACAGAGATGGTAGATAGAAGCCCAAACTTTGGGACATTGTCGACAAGATATACAACCAAAAGATTGGCTTCTTTAGAAAGCTCCAGTCCGTTCTGGCGAGAGCGTTGGTGTGGGAAGCAGGAAGGCGTCTTTTCATAGAAGGAAGTAGTGGGCCGGTCATGATGATCGAAGCCACAGCCATAGCTCGGAGGGTGGTCTTGTAACCGTACTTGTGCAGTAATGCTTCATTGATGAACGGATATGCGACTCCAGATGCACCGGAGGAGCCGAGTAGAATACCCCAAGCAAGGCCGCGACGAGCTACCCACCATTCGTTAACCATGCTTACAACCGGATAGAAGATGATGAGGTAGCCAGTTATCGCATGTTAACTCCAGGTCTCGCGCAGCAACACATCAAATAGGACTCACTGCCGTACATGATGCCCTGGGTGGCAACCAAACTACCCATGGTATCGGCAAAGGATCCAGCGACCAAAGCGCCCAAACATGTCACCCAACCCACAACAACCATATGCCTCTGATACATCGGAAACTTTTTGACCAGCGGCGCCATCAACGGAGCACCCAGATAAGCGATACCTGTAGCTATACTGCCAACATAAGTGATGAAAGGATTACCCTCAAACTGCGGCAAAGTCGAATAGTATTCCTGGAAGATACCGAAAGATAGCGGAAACCCCCAGAGAATGGCTTCGAACATGAAGGCGGCGAGTAAGACGCGCCAGGCTTCGAGACCGCCATCGACGGGTGGGAGGTGCTGGGGTGGTGCATGGTGATGTTCGGTCTCTCCGGCGACCAATTCGCGGTCGCGGTGGTGGGTTTGCGGAGATGCTGCATTGTCGAAATGTCGGAGCTCCACGGAGCTCAAGGTCGTTGTGGTCATGGTAAAGAGCGAGTAGGTCTTAGCTCGAAGGATTTTGCCATTCCTGGGGAAATGATTCGAGGCTCTGTTATATACTCTTGCGAAGGTGGTCAGATGTAGGGCGCGGATTTTAAGGTTTTCCGGCGGGAAACTCGGCATCAGCTCGACAGACCGTTCCCCGGGGAAGTGGAAAGAAGGCAATGCAGACACGAAGAACTTGCGAAAATAAATGATAGAAAGAAAACCATGAATCACTTGGATATGAAGAAGTATAGAAAAGTTATATGCAAGAGGGCAGAAATTAAACACATCAATCACCTGTTGGCTTCGACCTTCTTGACCAACTCACCACCCAATCTGGCCATCTCAGCCAAAACAGCACTCTTGTTCAACTCAGCAATAACCTCCTCGCCCTTCTTCACCGGCACAGTAGAGTACGACAAGTTGACCTTCCAAGCTCTGGCAGCGGTAACAGGACTCCAAAGACCAGCAATAGTAGTGCTGCCAGCGCCACCGTAGAACAGTGCTAATGACTGACCATACACAGTCTGCAGCTCGTGGAAGTATGCATCTGTGGGTGTGTAGTCGACTAACTCGGCATCTGTCTCCTCGGCAATGGCAAGATTCTTGTACTTCCCACTTGCAACCTTTGACTTGTTCGAAGTGTAGGCAGGGTTAAGATGGATGACAAAGTCGTAGTCGGCGAGGGGTGAGACGAAGAGGGTCTCGACGTCAAGTGCTAATGACTTGGCCTCGACCTCTGCGGTGGCAGCCTTGGCAAGAGCAGTCGTGCGGCCGCATACGACCTTTGCGGGTGTACCGTCGGTCCAAGTAGTACCCTCGACATCGTTGCTGCTGGCGACAAAGAGCACAACACGGTTTAGTGCCGGGTCCAATTTGCGCCAGGCCTCAAAGCGTGTCGTCGCTGCTGCCACGTTATCTGTATTGAGGTCACCACCGAGATCTACGATCAATGGGTCGGCACGCCAATCAAAGCGTGAGAGGAAGGTGAGAGTACGTAAGAAGGCGGCTTGAGGTGATGATGGTGTGTTGTATGGCCAAGGGCGAGTGAATGTGTTGATAGCGAACAATTCAATGACCTCTTCCGAGAAGTGATTGCTGAGCAGGTGCTCTGAAAACCACTTCTTCAGAAGACGGACGGTGGGTGAGAGCACTGGGTACCTCGTACACAGCTTTTGCAGAGCTTGAGTGTGTGCTGGTGACTTGATGAAGACGCGCTTGTAAGTAGCAAGAGCGATTGCTGCGGTCTCCTTCTCGCTGGGTGCAGCAGATTGGGACTTGAGAATTCGCTCAACAAGAGTCTGCTCTCTATCGTGATGAATGCGTATACGGAATGAAAAGCCGGTGGGATAGATGACGTCGAGGAAAGCTTGGTTCAAAATCTCCTCGCCCTCATTTTCAAGGCCGATGCGGCTGGTGACACCTTCCGATGATGACTCGAAAAGCTCACCGATCTTGAGCAAAAAGGCAATCTTGGTGCGCTGGATGGCGACGAGGTCGTCCGGCCATCTACCAGATCCTTCGAACTGGAGGACGACATCGGCAGGACGTTTCATTTGACGTTGGCTTGAAAGTGGGGGCTCAACGGAAGAGTAGCGGAGTTGAGAGTCGGCAGCCAAGATGGAACGAATGGTGAGTGGCAAGTCGTCCATACCACGAATATCACTCTCCAGAGTCTTGAAGGCTTCCATCAAAGGTTGGAAAGCAGCAAGACCGTTGCTTTGTTTGATCAATCGGCAGCTTTCATCGCCGGAAAAAACGGCGCTCGCAGCTGCGTCTTGTCCGAAATGGCGGTAAAGCAAGAATGTGATGATTTGCTGAAGGATGGGCATTTCGCTGTTGGCAGCCCAGACCAAACTCTCCAGAATGCTACCATCTCTGAATCTGCGGAGTTCTGCTTTCTCACCCCAGAATTGACGGAAAGCAGCAGCCTCCTTCTTCTGCTCGGCAGCAGGGCCGTGATCAACGGCACGAGAGGCATTGGCAGAATCGAGGTTGACAGCGATCAGGAGATCACCCTTACGCTCCATATTGGGTCTGGCAGAACCGAGGCCCCATGATTCCTGTTCGGGAGAGTGGATTGTGACATGAGTAGCACGATCACCCAGACCCTGGCTGAAGACTTTGTACATCTTGGCGTATCTTTCAAGCACCTGGCGATCCTCAGAGACGGTGGCGGTCAGAGCTGAGCAGGGCACGCGCACAGCCATGTCGTATCTGGTAAGAACATTGTCGGAGCGAAGGATAAAGGCAGCGTCGAATTGGTCGAAAAGGTTGTCGCCGAGCATCTTGAGAGTGGTGCGAGCTTCGGCGCGGAGGTGCTGGTATGACCATGAAGTCATCTTGTAGAGAAGGTTCTGGCCGCGAGGACCATCGTAGAGGACAGGCTGACCGTTCTCAGACGTGACGGATAGACCAGCAGCATCAAGAAGAGCGGGTTCCTTTGCGAGATCCTTCACGGCAAGATATTGAAGAGTAGCCTTGAACAACTGGTAACTGCTGTAGCCGCTCGACAAGACAGGCTTGCCCGAGCCGGCGCCCGTTCTGAGGAGGTTGGCCATGGTAGCCGCAAATTCAAAGTTGCCAAATCCTCCCTTGTTTGACTCGGAAGCAAGACCGCGCTGTCTCAACCAGACACGACCAAGCATACAGGCGTCTGTGTATCCTTCACAGGAAGCAGAAGAACCATGTAGCAACTTCAGGTAGGAGGTGATGTGGCTGTCGGATTGGATGGATGCGTTGTAGAATGGTGTGGCAGGAAGGTCCTGAGCCTGGTCATCATCGCCAGATTGAGCGGGACGAACACAGTTCTTGCTAGGCAGAAGCTTGCTGTTGGAGAAGGTACCCTCGGGAATGCCAGGGATGATGTTGATGCGCCAGTTGTTCTCGGAAGTCGACTCCTTGGGCTGGACCAGCAGGACGGGGTGCAGAGGGTTGTTGCGGAAATTGACGAATTGGAAGACAAAGTCCTTGAGGGATGACTTGAGACCGGCAGCAATACAGGCGAGGTAGAAAGCACGCTTGTAGAAGTAGCGGTGGTTCAGGTAATCCTTCTCTTGGAATAGCGACTTGGGCATGGTGACGAGCATATCAATCGAGAGCGGGGCCTGGCGGTCGCGAAGAGACAGCTTGAGAGGGAAACTTCCGACGACATTGATGTTCTGAGGCTTCTCGTACGCAAGCTTGTACTTGACGTCGTGAGCAGGACGAGGCTCAGGGAAGGGGATTGCGACCTTTGACTTCTTGATCAGGTCGCGTTCGGCTTCGAGCAGAGGAAGAGGCTCTCTGTTGGGGATCGCATCCATCTGCTTCTTGAGCTTGTGCAAAGCCTCGGCAGCTGTAGCCTCTCTCTTTCCCTGTCTTGGGCGAATGTTCTGCAGCATCTGGTCGACCTGTAGCTTGAACATGTTGCTCTTGAAGGTGCCTCCGGTGTAGGCGGCGCTGCTTGCCTCGAGTGACGATGCTTGCGACTTGTTGCTCTTTGTTTTTTGCGCCTTGTTGTCCTTGGCCTTTACAACCTTCTCTTGTACCTCTTCCTCCTCTTCGCTCTCGTCCTCGTCCTCATCCATATCATCTGCGCCGACGTCTGCCTCTTCCATGTCGTCGTCCTGGCTCACATCATCTTCCTCGACGTCTTCGACCTGGTTTCCGGATGCGATCGAGGCGTCGTCATCTTCGACGGGTGACGGTGAGTGACTGAGCTTTCTTCTCTTGCTTGATGGGACTGCCATATCTATGTTGTGTACGTCGAATGGATTGCGACAAGATAAATCGCAGCTTCTGTGAGGCGCAAATCATGCCAAGCTCGACTTTTTCTCAAGTCGATTCTGCCGCGGTTGAGATAAGAAGGCGGTCGCGATAAGCATCCGATACCCGCACCCCGGATTGGAACAACTTCGCCGCGACTGGCTGTAACAGACTCATTGTTCAGAACGGCCACGACACTCCTATCAAGCAATGCTAGTATAGACCCTCCCTCAAGTATGGCAGACCGACGGAATCCGGTTTGGAGGCTCGCCGAACGGGGTATCTACATCCGGAAGGTTTAGTCGAAAGAGCACGGCAACATTCACAATGATGGTCAATTGTCGGTATCAGAAGCATGCCAGTGGAATACAAGTAGGGAGGTCGCAGACTACCTCTGGATTTCAACCACTTTGGACAAAATCTGCGGCTCAATTCACCTCAAAACTCCATCATGGTTCAAACTGCTACTGCGACCTGCTTTTGTGGCCCTGTAAAACTCGAACTGGTACGAAGCATATACTCACCTCGCCTGCATGCTTTTGCTGATCACAAGTCATAGCCAGTATAAGGTCCGGACTTCCTGTTTGCCTTCGTCTGCCACTGCACTGATTGCCGCAAACTCACATCCTCCATGTTCATCTCTGGCTTTGCAGTCAACAATGCCGCCATGAAGCACATGCGCGGCGAGGAAAAGCTCACCAAGTACTCCCAAAAGAAGACCACCGAATCTGGCAACTGCATGACAGATTTTTTCTGTTCGGTTTGTGGAACACTGATGTATAGAAGAAGCTCTGGGTACCCCGAGATGTCTCTGCCACGCATTGGGACTGTGGATGACCTCGAGTTGCACGAGACTAAGCTTAAGCCTCAGCTCGAGGTGTTCTGCAAGAATCGTGTGAGTTGGTTCAATGGTGTTGAGGGTGCGAAGCAGAGTCAGGGTGGCCAGTGATTTAGGTCGAAGAGCTTTTGGGTTGAAACAGAGGAGTAGAAGCGGGCTCGCTACATGTATACTCTCTCATGTGTTGTTGCAATCAATTGCAAAGATGCAAGAAATAGGCATCGGTGTAAACATGCTTATCTGCCGCAGTAGCCTCAATCGATGGTCGTATTGGACGAGAACTGAATAGATGCAAGTACAAGACTCAAAAGTGATGATCAAGACAGTCGTGGAATATCCGAATGGTCGAGTGAAGACTGTGGAGATAGAATATCAGCTTGAGATGGTGTTCACATGAGGAAGCGGCAGCGATAAGGCATCATCGCCGACATCGCGGGACGATAGCGCCGCGTGGGGCACTTCAGAGAGGCGTTTCCGTCAGAGTCATCAAGATAATCTATTGTTTGGCCTTGCTGACCTTTCTCTTCCAAACTTTCTTTGACTTCGTTACACAAACACGATCATGCCAGTGCCTCTCAAGTTCAACGACAATGTTGGCGAGACGATTCCCGCAGACACTCCCCATGTAGCCACCCCACATTCCCCGGTATACGACTTCGACTAACACTCAACACAGGCAGTCAGTGTGTCTCTTCCGACATGGGCGGCCAACGTAGGATACGAAGAGGGCCAGAAATGGGTCATGGACAAGATGAAGTGTGGTTACCCCCGATTCTTCATTCACAAGAGCATCGACCGTCTCGCCACTGAAATCGTCAAGCGCCATGGCAACCCATCACAAAAGGCCATGCTGTTCCCCACTCACAAGGTCGCCAATCGTTGTCTTGAATTCATGCATCGCATGGCTCCCGATTCACAAGGCTCCGCTCGTGTCATCGACTTTGTACCGAACTCGAAGACGGAATCGCATGACGAGTCGCAACGCGTTCTACCCCGTCTCTCCGCCGTCCTCTACCCCGCCGAGCATTGGCCCGTCGCAAAGCAAGTTTGGCAACACAGCGGTGATGGTGTATCCAGCAGAAGAGCAGAGTTCCTCGAGAAGCATCTCCTCGATGGCACCATGGTCGACAAGGCTTCCATCTACGACAAGCCGCGCAAGGGTCCTCGCCGATACCAACGCCAGATGTCAATTGACACTCCCCACCAATCACCCCCCTCCGAGAACGACGACAAGGACGGTACCGACCCCTTCGCTTTCGTCGAGGAACGCTTCGGTCGCAACTTGAACGTCCAATTCGCAAAACAAGCAAAGCTTGCCATCCGCCGTCGCATTGCTGGATCCTTGACTTCAGATGTCGACTTGCAGGAGGCTTTGAAACACCCCGAAGATGTCGAGCGTACTAGAAGTGCCGAAGGTTTCTCGGTCGATGATGTATTCCTTTACCCCACAGGAATGAGTGCCATCTTCAACACGCATCGCAGCATGATGGCAATCCGCCCCAAGAACAAGAGCATCAGTTATGGTTTCCCATACGTCGACACATTGAAGATTCTGGAAAAGTGGGGTCCTGGCGCTCTCTTCTACGGCAACGGCGAGCAAGACGATCTGGATGACCTGGAGAAGCGTCTCGAGTCTGGTGAGCGCTTTCTCGGTCTGTTCTGCGAGTTCCCCAGCAACCCGTTGTTGAAGTGTCCCAACTTGCAACGCATTCGTCAATTGGCCGACAAGTACGACTTTGCTGTTGTCATCGACGAGACCATCGGCAATTTCTTGAACGTCCATGTCTTGCCGTACGCCGATGTCGTTGTAAGCAGTTTGACCAAGGTCTTTTCAGGAGATAGTAATGTCATGGGAGGATCTGCCATCTTGAACCCCGCAGGTCGTTACTACGACACCTTGAAGAAATACCTAGCTCAGGACTACGAGGACAACTTCTTCGAGGAAGACGCCATGTTCCTCGAACGCAACAGCAGAGACTTTGTGGTCCGCATCGCCCGTATTAACACCAACGCCGAGGCCATCTGCGAAGTCTTGATGCAACATCCTCGCATCAAGCAAGTCAACTACCCCAAGCACGCACCGACGAGAAAGTACTATGATGCATGCAGACTACCCAATGGTGGGTATGGAGGCCTGCTATCTGCGACATTTCACTCCATGGACGATGCTATGGTCTTCTATGATAATCTGGACACAGCAAAGGGGCCTTCATTGGGCACGAATTTCACTCTCAGCTCACCCTTTGCCCTACTAGCACATTACACCGAGCTCGACTGGGCTGCCAGCTTTGGTGTCGAGGCCAACCTTGTTCGTTTCAGTGTTGGTCTTGAAGACACTGAAGCTCTGAAGAAGGTCTTCCAGACTGCACTCGATGCTATAATTGAATCCGACACCAACGGCAATGGAGTGCAGGCATAACTGCCGGAATCATTGACTGCTTATCCCGAGGCTGAGGGAATACATTTGAACATACAGCTGGCATACACGAGTGGTTTGAGTTTTGTACATATTTGGAGCGAAAAAGCATTAACGTTTATATGAGAATGAACACAAGTTTCAAAGATGATCTATCTTGCCAAATCAAATCGAACGTACGGTGATACCGAGGGTCTGGATCAAAGGCGTCCTTGTCCCGTCTGCAGCTTCGGTTATCGAGACAAGTTGATGGATGACATTGATTGGACGATCTGAAAAGTGACAGTCACGATAGTCACACACCGATCGATACAGCAGGGCTTGCATAACCAAACAGAAGGCTGCACGCTGTGTCCTTGTCGAGGGCTGCATGCATGGTGAGCGATGCAGTCGACATGTTTGTCGCATGCAGGAGACAGCCGACATGACAAGCCAACCACGTTTGCCGCCAACGTCTTTCTTCAGCTGCAATGGATGCAAGCGATGAATAGCTATCCAACAAGATGACTGAAGACACGACGATTTGAACTTGACACGAGATGAGTGGCCTGTCAGAAGAACAGTCGTGATGGCTTCGAGACAGAAGGATTTGGCATGCCTCGTGTCTGATCTCAGATGGCACGTTTAGCGAATCTGAAATCTAGCGGCTGCTCGATCTGGAGATCTTGCATGGAGGGGTGAGTGAGATGGCCGATCGAAGGCTTGCAGGATTTTCGGCCAAACGATCATCACCGGTTGGTGGTTTCTACAACAAGATCATGTTTCCCTGTCATCTAGACAGAGCAGATTACTTTTCCACAACAAGTGCATCGGAAGAACAGAGTCAACGGGGTTGATACTTGTCACATCTTTGACCCCGAGAGTCCGGGATCTAATTTGGTGGTCAGTGCACGATCTGTCGCCCCGCAAAAGATCAGCCAATCGGAGGTTTGAAAATCCTCGAGAGATCAAAAAAACATTGCCGGCGAAAAGTGTCAAACGACTTGGTGAACGTCATCGCGTTACTGGTTATCACTCTCCGTTCGCCTTGGCCCCTTGGTCCACATCACTCGACTGCCCAGGATCATCTCATCACACCGTCGACCATCACCGTGCTGACAAGATGCCTCGCGAGTTGAAGAAGAGAGGCCGCAGAGGCGAGGAGAAGAAGAGAAAGCTTGAAGAAGAGGAGGATGTCCAAGAAGATTTCGCACAGCCCAAGCGACAGAGAACCGAAGACGGTGTCGACGGTGTTGATGCCATCGATGAGGCCGCAGAACAGCAGGACTTTGTTGGACTTCCTCAGGATGGCGCATACACCAACGGCGATCATCAGGATGGTGAGGGTCAAGGCCCGCCCCAGGAGCAGGTCTTCTTCGGTATGCTGGACGAGGACGAGCAGGAATACTTCAAGCGCGCCGACGAGATGCTCGAGATGAACAACTTTGCCGATGCCGAAGAGAGAAGCCTTTTCCTGGCCAACGTCTACCGCGAGGCCAATGGCAAGGAACTCAAGATCGCCAACAGCCAGTCTTGCTCGAGACTGATGGAGAGACTGATCCAGTTGTCGACACCTGCGCAACTCAAGACATTGTTCCAAAAGTTCAGCGGAAAGTGAGTTGATCATTACGAAGACTTCCATGGTCGCATTACTGATTCGTTATCTCAGCTTCATGCACCTGTTCCAACACCGCTTCGCTTCGCATTGTTGTGAGAAGCTCTTCATCCAAGCCGCGCCTGCCGTCACACAAGAATTGCTCCACCCACCCAAGGCCCAGGACCTGACGACCGACGATGGCGAAATCTACGTCAGCATGGAAGACCTCTTCCTTTTCACACTCGGGGAGATGGAAGGCAATGTTGGTTTCCTCATGACCGATCGCTTCGCCTCTCATACCCTCCGCGTTTTGCTCCTCGTCTTGGCCGGCGAGCCTTTGTCAGACTCAACCAACAAATCTTTGATGCAAAGCAAGAAGAAGGAACATGTCACCGTCAATGGCGACAAGGAAGATGCTACAACCACAAAGGACAAGGAAGATCGTCGCCCTGTCCCCAAGTCCTTCACCGAGGCTCTTGAAAAGCTCATGACTGCCAGTGTTTCTGGCCTGGACACGACTAGCCTTCGCGCCCTTGCCACACATCAACTCGGCAACCCTGCTCTGCAACTCTTGATGAGAATCGAGCTTACTCACTTCGGCAAGTCAAAAGCAAAAGACGAGACCTCCATCTTCCGCACTCTTCTGCCCGACGACCCAATCACTCCTGAATGCGACAGCGCTAGCTTCATCAACGGCCTTCTCTTCGACCCCATTGGTTCTCACCTTATCGAATGTATCGTTGAACACGCTCCCGGAAAGATGTTCAAGAGCTTGTATAGAGGTCTCCTGAAGGATCGCATGGCATCTCTGGCCCGTAATGAAATTGCCTGCTATGTCGTCTGCAAAGTTCTCGAAAGATTGAGCAAGGACGATCTGATGGAGGCTCATGAGCAAATCTGCCCTCAAATTCCCAGTCTGCTCGAGCGCAACCGTTTCGCAGTTGTCAAGACCTTGATCGCCAGATGTGCTGTGAGAGAAATTGACAGCCAGGTCATTGCAGTACAACTGAGCGAGGCATACAACGGTCCCGAAGGCTTCGACGTTGTGAAGTTGCTAAAGCCCGATACTGATGAGCCGGCACAGAATGGGAACGCAGTCCCTGAAGGTATGCCTGCACACATTGCCGAAGAGCGCGCAAACCCGCACACCATCAAGCTCCAAGGCTCCCTTCTCGCACAATGCATGATCTTAGTTCCTGGTGCCTTGAGCAGTTTGATTCTCGAGAGCTTAGCTGCTCTGCCACCATCAACCCTACTGAAGATGTCTCGCGACACCATGATCTGCCGCACATTGCAAGCAGCCATGACATCTCACAACGCCAGCATCATCTCCCGCCGAAAACTGATCCAACAATTCTTTGGCCACATTGGTGAGATGGCACTAGACAGATGCGCGTCCCGTGTCGTGGATGCCATCTGGGAAGGCACCCACGGTCTCGCCTTCATCCGCGAACGCATCGCCGAAGAATTGAACGAGAATGAAGCCGCTCTCCGCGACAATCCCTGCGGCCGTGCCGTCTGGAAAAACTGGAAAATGGATCTCTACAAACGCAGACGCGGCGAATGGGTCAAGCAATCCAAGATCAAGGCTTCAAATGACGGATTCCAATCATTCTCAGAAGTCGACACAAATCTGAAGAATGCGAATGCACACAGCACACATGCCAACAAGAAAACACCGATAAACGGACCTCGCGCTCCTGCACAAGCACAACAAGGAGGAGAGAAGAAGTCAGCCATCCAATTGGCCAGAGAAAGACACGCAGCCAACAAGGCCAGATCGCAAGAAGCGAGACAAAAAGCCGCGACTGCTGGAAGTAGACCCGCTGGCTCTTCTAATGCCAGTAAGCACGCTTCCGGTGCGAATGCGATCAGCAGCACCAAGGTGTAATCGTCACATGTCTATAGGATTGGGAAAATGGAGTTTTCATCATACAGTGGTATCTAGCTTTGTTCTTTGTGGTTTCGGTGTATAGGAGATTACCCTAGAAATGTCTTTTCTTTGTCATGTCTGACTTGACTGATTTTTCATCTTCACTATCGTTGTGACTTGTTTCTTCAATTTGTATCTAATTGACCGTTCACTGCAGAGCAGATATCATCAATGGTTCAAGTACAGTAAGAATGCTTAGTCCATATCTCAGAAAAAGGTGAGGTCGAATGTCGCCGACCCTCACGACTCGGAAAGTCAAGAAGTGGTAAGTGATCGGCGATATTCGGTGATAACGCGAGATGTCGTCAGACACATATTTTCTCGATGTCGGTGTCATTGGGAAACAACAAAACAACATATAACTCGAGAGCTTCCCGCACTTTTCGAGTCGATTGCATTTGTTCTGCATTATTATCATGACATCTTTACCTTCCAGACCGGCAGAGGAGAAGCCATTGGAGAGAGCGGATGAGGTTCAGGATGTATGAATCATCAAGGCTTCTAAACCACGCATGCAAGGAAACGCAATCGCTAATGGACCTCACAGCTCCTCAACTCGATTCAAGAACTCATCATTCCCTTCATTCGTTCCGCCGACGATGATGCCGCAACCAAACATACTGGCCATGGTCTGCAAGTCGAAGGCCAAGGTCCCCGCACCGCTCTCGTCGAACACCACCCTCCTCAGAAACTAAAGTCGCTCTTCGATGTTCAGCTTCCGGAAAATGCTGAAGGGAAAAAGGGGCTTCTCGATGTAGTCGAGAAACTTCTGAAGTACAGCGTCAACACTTGGGATCAAGGATTCATGGATAAACTATACGCATCCACCAATGCTGTTGGCGTGGTCACGGAATTACTGCTTGCGGTGTTGAATACAAACCTCCACGTCTATCAGGTTTCTCCTGCATTGACGTTGATTGAGAAACAGACGTCCAAAGCACTCGCCGGTCTTTACGGTTTCACTGGTGCGCATGGTGGTGGTATTTCGCAACCTGGTGGTTCGGCTAGCAATGCTACGTCTATTGCTATTGCGAGAAACACTCTGCATCCGGAGACAAAAGTTGACGGAATCAATGGAAGGAGATTCACCCTGTTCACTTCAGCACATGGACATTACTCGTTGGAAAAGGCTGCACAAATGTTCGGCTTTGGAAGCAGCGCCGTCATTGGCGTTGCCGTAGATGAGCAAGGAAGAATGGATCCCGCAGCCCTGGATGCCGCTGTTCAGAAATCAAAGGATGCCGGCGATGTTCCTTTCTACGTCAATGCTACTGCCGGAACCACTGTTCTTGGTAGCTACGACCCCATCGGCCCCATCGCAGACGTCTGCGAAAAGCACAAACTCTGGCTTCATATCGATGGTTCCTGGGGTGGTCCGGTCATCTTCAGCGCCGCTCACAAGCACAAAGTCAAGGATATCCACCGCGCAGACAGCATCGGCGTCACACCGCATAAAATGCTTGCAGTACCGATGACTTGTTCTTTCCTTCTCGGCAAAGACATGAGACAATTCCAGCGTGCCATGACACTTCCTGCTGGCTACCTCTTCCACAACTCCGAGGAAGAAGAGGATGGATCCGCCGCTGATACCACGACTCTGGACTCCAAACCTTCCGTCCAAGAAGAACGCCCGGAAGCAGAGATTTTCGATCTGGCAGACTTGACACCGCAATGCGGTCGCAGAGGAGACGCACTCAAACTCGCCTTATCCTGGATCTACTACGGCAGCTCCGGCTTCGAAACCTCCATCGACAACGCCTTCGCCGCAGCCTCCACTCTGGCCTCTCTGGTCCAAGAAAACCCTGCTTTCACATTGGTATCCGAGAACCCGCCTCCATGCTGGCAAGTCTGTTTCTACTACAACAAACAAGAAGGTGTGGGACACAGAAACAAGAATTCAAAGACGACGGAAAGGATTGCGCAAAAATTGATTCCTAGAGGGTTTATGGTTGATTATGCGCCAGGGGAGGACGGCAAGTTTTTCCGTGTTGTGGTTAATAGTCAGACTAGACGTGGTACTCTGGAGGGATTGGTCAAGGCTATTGAGGAGGTTGGAAAGGAGTTGAAGGTATAGAAAAGTCATAGATGTGAGAAACGATAGATACTACATGTTACCATTCGAGCCTTGTCATGTCCAACTTGACGATCAGTCAAGACCTGCTCGAAATGGGGGATCTTCGCAGGAACTTTGAGTCAATTGAATCGTTCCCTGCGTCCATGATTTGTTTGAGCTACACCATGAGAAATCGGGGACATCGTCTTGGGGACTTGTCTTTTTGAGAGCAATTCCTGATCTCGTCAATGATCAAATCTCCATGTCATCGCTGATCGACCAGATTGTAAGATCGATACTTGCGTCCAGGGTGGCCCCAAAAGCATGCCGGGTGTGGAACTGCCGAGGATCTCGGCATCGTGGACGTCCGCAATCTCCGCAACTAAATACACCATGGCACGCGACCATTGAGTAAAAGCATCATCTATCCTTGATCTGTCTTGCTATTCCCACGAGTCTGTTCCCGTATTCCTGTGCTTGTATCCCTCTCTTTGCATTCTCGGGGCATTGGAAGACACCGAACAAACAGGGCCAGCCTATCATTGACCAAAGCAATCGGACCACCATTCCGTCCCCTCGAACCACCAGCACAATATCTCGTTAACAGGATCCATCAATCATGACCACCACAGCAGCAACAACACCAATCAAAGCGGACACTCCAGCCCCAGCAACATCACCACCGAGACCCCTACTCACCCGCCTCCACCTCTGGCTCCGCCTCTGGACCTTGAAACTCACAATCCGCACCCTCCTCTCCACCGTCCGCTTTTTCAAGATCAAAGGCTATGGCACCTTACAACCCACATACCGCAAAACCTACCCCATCGGCGCTCGCCTGATCAATGACGTTTGGATCCCGAGCAGTTGGAAACCAGGACAATCATTACCTTTATACATTGATATCCACGGCGGTGGTTTTGCTCTAGGCGACCCTTTCCACGATGATGGATGGTGTAATTACCTCGCCGAAAAACAGAATATCTGCGTCGTCAGTTGTGATTATCGCAAATCACCCGGCTACTATTTCCCCACGCAAACCAATGATCTCGTGGAAATCATCACGTCTATTCTCGATGATGAGACTCTTCCCGTGGATAAATCTAAAATATGCATAGGAGGTTTTTCCGCGGGAGGAAATTTATCGCTTTCGGTGGTGCAGGATAAACAGCTACAGGGCAAAATCAAGGGGTTGTGTTTGTGGTACCCTTCTACTGATTTCAGTGGGAAATTCAAGGGAAAGATGAGGGATGGTCCAGATGGTTCTCCAGACGTCCTAGCCAAAAGTGGAGAATTATTTACCTACGGTTACGTTCCTGAAGGAGTGGACAAAACAAACCCACTGCTCTCACCCATTTACGCAGATCGCAGCATTTTGCCGGAGAAAATGCTATTCATAGGTGCCGAATACGACGTCCTATGCAACGAAGCATTGGAAGCAGCAAAACTGTTTGCCGCAGCTGAACAAGCGGAAAGGGAAGATGGAAATGTGGAAGAGGATGATAGGCAAGGGGTGGAAAGTTGGAGGAAGGGGGGTGTTTGGTGGGAAATGGTCAAGGGGGTGCAGCATGGGTTTAATTATATTAGGAAGAAGGAGGGTGGGGCTGAGAGGGAGAGGGAGAGGGTTACGGAAATGGCTTATGAGAGGGCTGCTGCTTGGTTGAAGAGGGAGATTTATGCTTGATGGGAGGTG
This sequence comes from Aureobasidium pullulans EXF-150, assembly GCF_000721785.1. Lineage (NCBI taxonomy): Eukaryota > Fungi > Ascomycota > Dothideomycetes > Dothideales > Saccotheciaceae > Aureobasidium > Aureobasidium pullulans. Next base: position 3,788 of record NW_021941071.1, on the reverse strand, counting down.
TGTGGGTTTGAAGTTGAGGGGTGTGTATAGTCATGGACACTCATGTGAGCGATATACGATTCAAAGTGGAGATAGTTGCTTCGTTCGGACATGGGAAATGGAAGTGCGACTGGATGTTTTGCACTGGAAGACTATAAGTTCGAGCGTCAGGAAGAAAAACTTCTCACATTTCATTTTGGTATACTATTCTGCATCTGAAGAACGCCAGCGTTCCTATCCCCGAGCAGTTCCTCGGTACTGTCTGAATCGCAATACAACAAAAGTAAAAACACCTCGACCTAGCATATATCTAACCATTCAAAATGACTTAAGCGTTGAGCTTGCCGAGAACAAACTTGGCACCCATGCTCTGCACGGTAGCATCGTTGGGGTAAGAGAGATGTTGAGCGTTAATACCCTGTCCGTGGGTAGTGTCGCAAACACCATCGCCGTACTTGCAGACATCCTGGGTTCTGGAGATCCAACCAGAAGGAATGCTGTTCGAGCCAGGGTATTGCGAGATACCGTTGACATTCAGAGTGGTAGTGCCACCAGTGCTGTCGATGTTGCAAGTCAGACCGGCCTTGTGCAGCGGGTCACCGATGAGCCAGACACCCTTGACAGCAGTGTTGGCGGTACCGGTCAACTTGGGGAGAGCGTTGACGGTGGCGGCAGCACCCTGAGAGTATCCCTCGAGGATGAAGCACTCGTTGGGGCTTGTGCGGAGGGTGGTGGTGATCTTGTTGACAATGTCGGCGGTACCGGCGGCGGAGTTCTGGCTGTAGTCGGCGGCGTAGACGGTGTTGTAGACCTTGCCACCGGACTTTGAGGAGAGAATGTTGCTGTTCATGGTTCTGAAACCTGCGGAGGGACCTTGGGCTTCACCGGTACCTCTGGTGTTGATGATGGTGTAGCTGGAGCAACCTGACTGACGAGTGTCAAGCTCGATGGGGCTGGCGGCGGCCAATCCAAGGATGGAGGCTCCGGCGAGGATGCTGTTGGTGAAGTGCATGATTGTGGTGGTGTAGGAAAAGATTGTTGGAGTTGAACGAAAGTAGTGGACGAATGAATGATGATAAGTCGTTCTTCTTGGGCATTTCGCACTGCTTATATATCTCTCGATGAGTGACCATCAATGCCTAAAGCATTAGGCCACCCGGTACACACACTACTAACCTTGATCTCCATGCTGTGAGTCGTGCTTGTATGGCTGTTCACTAACAGAATTAGTGTTTCACCCCACGCCACCATCACAAGCAGCATTGGTCTCGAACCTTGCTCTTCTGCCACAGCACGATGGTGGCTGCGATATCGCCATGCACCTCCATCGACGAAGAATCGAAGATCACTGGGGGGCCTACCTTGGCAAGCGACAACGTGCTCGCCATCCATGCGCGAGGATCCAATCAGTCAGAACGAGCCTCAACCTTGTTTCAACCTTCACCTGTCATGGGCTACCTAGGGCAAGGACTTATACGCACGTAGCCGCAAACGTGTCTGTCCTGGAAGCCACATGAGATGTGTAAAAAATTGGTACACAGCTGTCGACCCATGAGTCAGATATGGATAAGATTGCTGGTGCATTTGGGCCATGGACAAAGCTTATAGGCGATTCGAACTCGAGTTAGACGGATCTGCAGTACCTGCCAGTAGTAGGGTTGCGTTTTGATAGCGACTGTAGATTAGCAATAGCTATAGCTATTGATAGCGACAGGATAGCGACATAGCTATCCCCGTGCGCGATTTTCGCCACCTAGAGCTTGCCCGTTTTAGGGGTAGATATGCTAGTTAAATCGTCATTTTAGCGGGTTAGAGTGGGTCAATATGACGTCGATTCGGGAGATTATTAGCTATCTAACCCATTAACTCTAAATACATCTCTTGTTATTTAACTAAATGGTTTGCTTAGCGGTAGCGAGTTACTAGGAGGTTAGTTCTCTTAGTCCTTAGTGCCGCCGATAGTAGATAGATCTAAGTTACAAAGGGCTCGTACGGAGGAGGTATAAGACGGTGTTTCTAAGGAGGCTCTAAAGTTACGAGGGTTAAAGTTATAAGGGTCGAAGTTACGAGGGTCGATATTAGAGTTATAAAGCGGTAGAAGCGTTAGTATAGAGGAGCCGAAGGAGGCTATTAAATAAGTAGAACTTAGAGGTGTTATAAGGGACGATAAATCGACATAGCGGCGCTTACGTAGAGTAGTAACTAGTATTAATAACGGAGGCAGTTAAAAATAGTGTAGTCCTAGCACACTTAGAGGAGTTGCAACTCTATTGCAATATAGTAAGGTTCTATTATAGATAGGTCTACAATAGACTATAACAAGTAAGGGGATGACAAGGTTAACTTAGCATCCTAACGCCTTAGTAGAGTAAGATGTTCTTAATAGATTACGCCCGTAGATACTCTTCTTCTCTTCAATTAATTAATTACTACGCTATATACTATTAGCACGCTTTCACTAGCAAAGGTCGCGTCTCTACCTTCGGTTAATTCTATAGGCTCTAGGATTACTTCCCTACGCTAGCTAGAGTATTTTATGNACTAATAATTCCTCTCTATTTAGTGAACCTCCTATAACTATAAGGCGAACAACGATCGCTATTAGTAGAGGGAAGCTCTTTTTAACAAAGAGAGGAGTTATAGATATAATAGACCATAGAGGAGGGAGAGGAGTTATAGATATAATGGACCGTAGAGGAGGGAGATTTAGATTAAAAGATGTTCTACTAGTTCCTAAACTTAGAGTTAATTTGCTTTCTAGGAGAAAATTGTATAAAGCTAGTTTAAAAGGAAGCTTTAACTTATAGAACATATACTACCTTAATAAGGACAGTAACACTATTCTATATATAAAGGAGAGGGGAGGAATCTATATCCTAGATTCTATCTTACTAAAGCTAGCTTAGACAAAATCAAATTAATAGGCTTTTATAGCAACTTAGTCCTAACTAGATAGTCTACTTAAAAGAAATGTTATAACACCTATAAAGGACGTTATAGTACCTACAATAGTTGCACCTAAGGCTCTTCCTTTAATTTAAGAAGATGAAGCTAAAAGTGAATCTAATTCTAATGCTAATGCTTCTAATAAGAGAGATGTAGACAACTATATGCTATATTACTAGAGATTTGCCCACCTTAGATCTATAAAGATTGCAAACCTACATAAGGTTACAACTATAGCTAAAGTAGTCAAAGTTGTTAAGCATATATGCTAGACTTGCACACTAACAAAATTCTGCAAGTTAAAAGGTAAAGTATTAGCTAGAAAAGAACACCCCCTAGAAAGGGTATCTATTAATATATGTAGACTATTCCCTACCTCTAGAGAAGGCTTTACCTAGGCAATAGTTATTAAAGATGACTACATAAGAATGTCCTAGATGATCCCTATTAAGGAGAGAAAGGAATGCCCTAATAGGCTTATAACCTAGAAGATTTAAGTTAAGAGACAGTCTAGCTATCTTCTTAAGAGTGTTAGACTTAATAATGCAAAGGAACTAGTAAAACATTTCTCTAGACTTAAAGAACAGTATAGAATCGAAGCTTAGATAACAATCCTATACACCTTAACATAGAATAGTCTAGTTAAGAGGGAAAACTAATAGATCGAAAATGATATAAGAGCCCTCCTTAAGGACTTAGGCCTACTAGCAGAATTCTAGGTAGAAGCCTATTAAGTAGGCATCTATATTAGAAATCGGACATCAAATGGACTAGTCATTAATGATCACCTTATAAGCCTATATAAAGCTTTTACTAGAAGAACCCTAAACATAGATTACATTAGAGTCTAGGGTTATAAGGTT